>NC_091750.1:71832261-71952261 GCF_043380555.1 Nothobranchius furzeri
CAGAAAATTCACACATTTCTGCACTGAAGCGGTAAAATTTTCATAAAATTACATCAAAGGGTTTTTTAATTAGCTCTTTTTAAAACTGGGTTCTTCTTGTCACCCTGACTCTAAATCAGTGGAGAAAATGAACAAAGGTGTGAAGAAGAAGCAGGAGGAGACGGAGTGGACAGAGATGGCGTTTACAAAGAGACACAGGAGTGAGACGTGCCGGAGCGGAGCGCCTCTTTATTTACACCGCAGGATTTATGGTGTCCTGCATATGCTGCATGGCACGGGAGCCTCCCGGCCAGAGGAAGCAACATCATTTCATGCTCGAGTGCCTGCTGCACCGTGGAGTGTGCTGCCAAAAAGTGCACGGCTGCAGAATATCAACCGAATCCCCTGACCTTTCCCTCAACGAGGCATCGTGTTGGTCTGCACCGCGGCGCAGAAAGGCCTCAGTCTCCTCCGCTGAGCCGAGAAGCTCACAGAGTCAGCATCCCACTCCGGCATCGCACCGGCTCATCTAAAAATGCTAAACCATTCTCATGCTGTAGATGGGATACTGGGACGGAGAGAGCTTTGATAAAAAATGCTTTAGTTGATGTAGAATTGTTGTTTTTCCTTCATCACACAGATTACATGTCAAAGAAATCTATTTTGCTGTAAGAGACTCAGAGTTGCCCGACAGAGAGTCATTTTAGAAAACTATAGATGCAGCAGAGACCTCTGAAAGGACTAAGTCATCAGAACATGATATAAAAACACGGACGTCGCTAGCAAACAGAGTTAAAGTACAAGAAAAACTAACTCGTTCAACAAATGTGGAATGACCCACCAAGCACTACCAGAACAGCAGCTTCCTTTTCAATTTTCAAGAAACTCCTGACGACCCTGCTCTTCTTCTTAACTAGCATCTTCCCTGCACCTGTCCCCCCTCTCTACCATCCACTCCTTTGTTCCCTCCTCTCCAGGATTTATGTCAATGTTGTTGTTGTTATTATTGTTGGCAACATGCAGATTATCACTTGTAAGTCGCTTTGGACAAAAGCGTCTGCTAAATACATAAACATAAACTTTTGAAAATGTTGAAACAAGCCTGTGAAAAGAGGTCATTCCGACCAGCGGATTTTAAACTTCTCCTTAAGGGTGCGGTTCACTGAAAACCCATTTTTAATCTAGGATTAGAAAATCCTGACAGATCTACGTCACACTGTCACCAACATCCATGGACTCACCCATCTGGACTCATGACGGGGAAGGCTGTTGTTGGTTTAGCGTCCAGGAAACAGAAGAGAACGTCTCCGCTGGTAGAAGCTAACCGTTAGCATTAGCTACTCCACCACACAGCAGAACTCCTCCAGGCTTGTGTTATTGGTGGAGATAAAACTTCAGTGTTGCAGAGCAAACAGAGTCAGTGGTGGAGTCCAAAGAGAGAGATGTCCAAATATAAACTTTATTTATAAACTCGTATTTCATAAGGATGAAACTGTTTAAGGCTCGTGTTCGAGCGGGTCTTCGTACCTTACATCAAACTCAAGAAAATCAAAAACAGCTTCTAAATCAAAAACAGCTCCAGGTGGGCATCACATGTTCATAAACAAAGGAAAACATGTAGCCCCTAAACGAACAGGTGAGGTGTTCCAGTCCAGAAAAAGACAACTTTCCTGACTCCTTTATAAAGCGAGGAACCACAAATGAAATCTGTTGGGCTCTACAAATATTACAATGAGACTGGAACGGAATTAACAAAGTGGTTAGATGAGATGGGGGATCAAAAAAGACACTTAAAAATAAACAACCAGTGAAGCTTCTGTCCTGGCTTTAGCTGAAAGCCAGGACAGAAGATCCTACATATGACAGTGGTGAGTTTGAACCACGCAGAAAAACCACAGACTGTTATAAATAATATTAACAGAAAGAAGAGAGGAGGCGGTGGAGTTCTGATCGATTACATCAGCATAATTAATAATTATCATGGAAACAGAAGCTGAGTGACAACGCGCTTTCTTGTGCAAAAAACAAAACGGTTTATTAAACGATAAAAAGGTTTTTGAGCTAAAACGGATCTTATTTGTAACTGATTGAACGTGCTTTTTCAAAGACAGGTCCGGGTCTAACCACATATTTAATTCAATCGGAAGGTTTCAGCTGTGACAAATCTAAAATTTGTAAATTCAATTCAAGAAGCAAAGGGAGGATTTCTCTGAAAAAGCATCGAGTATGATTGAGTTATTTAAGAGCAACTAACCAGTGTTAAACGCTAAAACTAGACTGAAGACGCAGTTGCATCTCAGTTAAGCTAGGGTTTGGGCTGCATAAAAATGTATCATCAGCATTCAAATGCACAGAACATGAACAACAACAGAGCAGTAAATTATTAATAAAGATCGACTATAAGAGAGTGAGTAAGTAAATATCAGGAAGTAACTCCAAGTTCTGTCGTCTGAAGATACTTTCTTCTCCAGCTGATTTGTACTTCAAGTATCTTTCCGGAGTTTTCCCCTTTCAGAAATTATGTATGATATTTCTGAAATCCGTAAAAGTCATCGTCTCATTAAGTACCGTATTTTCCGTACTATAAGTCGCACTTTTGTTCATAGTCCGGCTGGTCTTGCGACTTATGCTCCGGAGCGACTTCTATACCAAATTATGTATACCGCGCTGCTGCGGACCGGCTCCGGACCAGGAATAAGCTCCTCTGCCCTGCCACCACCTGCTGGAGACCATGGCGTGCTGCTGCGGACTGGCTCCGGTCCAGGTTTCAGCTCCTCTGCCCCGCCATCACCTGCTGGAGACTGTGGCGCGCTGCTGCAGGCCGGGCGGCTCCAACCCAGGAATGAGCTCCTCCGCTGGGAGGGTTTCAAACACCGCCATCACCTGCTGCAGTCTGTGGCAGGGTGTTGCGGGTGCTCTCCCCGCCCACTGCGAGGGTTTGAAACATCACCATCTTCTGCTGGAGACCGTGGCGCGCTGCTGTGCCCGCGTTGTTTATTCTGTTATTATTACCGGTACTTGTCTTGCAATGTGAAACGCTTGGTCTCAGATTTTGTAAGAAACATAATAAAATGTCCCCCCAAAATGTGACATAGTACAGTGCGACTTATATATGTTTTTTTCTTCTTCATTATGCATTTTATGGCTGGTGTGACTTATACTCCTGAGCGACTTATACTCTGGAAAATACGGTACTGTGATATAATGTAATCAATACGTCTTTTTTTTTTTTTGCTAAGCACGCCCCACAATAGGAAACTGAGCGCCGACCAAAACTAACCAATAGCGTTAAACTACCGCTTACCTGCTTCAAATTTAAGGAATACCTCAGCTGATGCAGAGTTGATGAACTTTTCATGGACAAGTAAGTCTCTAAAATATAAGTATATGAGAACGCAACATGACACAAGAATAAAACGTGTTTTAGCTCTGTTTGTCGGCTACAGAAGGACATAAACGAGAAACGCAGGTGCCTTTAACACACACCTATTTTTACTTCTTTAGTAGGTTTAGTGTGTTCCTCTAAACCCCCACATCTGCTCACCTGTAGTCATGAGCTGTGAGTAGTGACTAAAGGAACAAATCATGAAAAACACCTGCCAAACTTTGTTCCCTCTGTCAGGTGGCTGGGCTCAGCCTTTGAGAGGGTGAACAGTTCAGACATCTGGGAGAGACTTGGAGTAGAGCCGCTGCTCCTCCACATGGAGAGGAATCAGCTGAGATGGTTCAGGCATTTGGTAATGGTGCCTCCTGGACGCCTCCCATGGGAGGTGTTTCAGGTGTGTTCTACTGGTAGAAAGCCCCGAGTCATCCCTGGACATGCTGAAGAGATCTCCACGTTAGTCATCAAACTTTTGGGGCTGTAGCCCCGTGACCCAGGTAAGTAAAAACTTGACGGAATAAGTTTCACATGTGACTTTCAATTGAGAACAAACAAGTTTATCAAAAATTTGGGTCAACTCCAAAAACCCAAAACAAAATTTCTACAAACTTAAAAAAAGAAAAAGATAAAATAGCTAACACTTTTCCACATGTCTAACCCATTTTGTTTAATATCATGGCCACTAAAAAGGATCAGTTTGACGCTCCTGCTTTAAGGATGCTTTAGGCTTTGATGAGTGATGAGTCACCTTCATCCGTCTCATCGGTATCTGGTTCTGGAACCATCACCTGGGACTAGGGATGCTTGGTATTGGCTTTTTTTACCGATGTTGTTAGCTAGTTAGCTACACAAAGCTACGTGCTGTGAGGACAGAGTATGCTATCTACACAGGGCACATTTCTACTTCACAAATTGTGTCAAATTAACTAAAATATCTCAAAAACTTGACCTCAGATCTGTAATATTTTGACATTTTGAGCGAGAGGAGAAGTAGTTGAATAGTTTTATGTATAATATGTGTATTTGATGAAAAAGTTGAGTCATTAAAAGACTAAAAACAGATATTTTACATTTTATTGCTGGTATTGTCCAATATTAACGGTAGCCTGATAATATCGATCATCAATACCTGGAACCCTTCCACCATTGACTTAATGACCTTTAACTTGACTGCTGCTACTAGTAGATGTACATTGACCAACAGTATTGAGATAATATGGCCACAATAGAAGCAAGTGTTTTACGCTTTTTGTGTTGTCCTGAATATTTAATGTTTTTATGTCATAGTGTGATGCTCACTTGTATTATTTTATTCTATAATTACATTATCTATGCAAATAAAAATCAATCAAACTTTAAATGGGTAATAAAACAATCCTCCAACATCCCACCATGTTATCAGCTTTATTGAAGACTTTTATGTTTTATTATTCCATGCACTCAGCAGGAAGCTGCATGACCCTGAACATCTTTTATTTAGACAGACTATCTCCCTTACAGTTGTCTGAGGTAAATAATTAAGTCCTATAGCGTCGGGACAGCACATCAGACATGAACTCCGACCTTGCCGAGATGTTTAACAAGTTCAAATCCTACTAACGTTGAAGGACCTTCGACTTTGTCTAAAACATTAATGACAGATTTAAGACTTCTGCAGAAACAAACTCCTCTGGTATCCACCAGCAGTCATCTCTCCTCTAACTGGTTGATGACTAAAACCACTCCACAAAAACATCAACACTCCCAGCTTACCACCATGAATCAAAGCAGCAGGAGAGACTTGTTCTGATTCCTCAGAGACACGACGTATAAAAAGCCACCTGGTTTTGGTTTCATCTGTCACTTGGATGAAATATATATAGACTAGTTTGCATGCCCTTGCAGATTCATGGGTTATACGAAGGGGCGTGGCATTGTAAAAGGTGTGATGGCAAAGTCTCCTAATATGCCTTAATTTTTGGTAATTTAGTTGTTTTCTTTATGACTTGGGCCCTGTCCACACGTAGCCGGGGATCTGCCAAAACGTAGATATTTTTCTACGTTTTGGCCTGTCATCCACATGAAAACGGAGTTTTTTCACACGAAAACGGATCTTTTTAAAAACTCCGGCCAAAGAGAAGATCTGCTTTTTCTCCGTTTTGGGTGTCTGCGTGTGGACAGACAAAACTGGAGTTTTAAGGTCTGCAACGTCACTTTCCGCGACAAAAAAATGCTGACATCACATGTGCGACCTGTGTTTACACTAGCCGACAGCATGGATGCCATCAGAGCTGCGCTCGCTTTATCACTTGTCCAAGCGCTTTTTGCTTGTTTGTTTTTGCAAGCGGAACTACTGCTCCTTGCGGAAGACCACAGACGAAGGACGAGGTTAAGAACGGGGGAAGTACTGCCGCCTACAGGTCTGGCATGTCCTTAACAACGTATTTATCCGGGTACGTGTGGACAGAGTTTTCTTTTAAAACGAGGTGGTGTGGATGCAAGTTTTTGGAGGGGCGGATATTCATTTTTAAAAACCCCCGGCTACGTGTGGACTAGGCCTTGGTTGCCAACTCCACCAGAATTTCAGCACAGATGCTCCAGATGGACTCCAGCAGCAGAAAACCACACCAGGTGTCCCTTCTGTCAGCTAAGAACAAGAAACTGAGGTAAGAATACCCACCGGACCACCAGAACAGGACCAGAAGTTATTGGAAAAATGTTTCCTGGTCTCATAAGTCTGGATTTCAGCTATCAGGTCAGAACATGTTGTCACCAACATGAACGCACGGATCTATCCTGCCTCATATCAACACTTCGGGCTGCTATTGCTGCTGCTGGTGAAATGATGGTGGTGCTAATGTTCTTGTCCTGAAACACCATACCCTACCCAAGTGTTGTTGCTGACCTAGTCCCTCCCTTTATGACCACATGGACCCATGTTCTGATGCTGCTTCCAGCAGGACCATGCACCATGTCACAAATGTCAAATAATCTAGAACATGTTTCTAGAACATGACCATGGACTCAAACGGCCTCCACAGCCACCAGATCTCAGTGCAGTGTGGTGGAACTTGAGGTTCTCCTCATGGGTGGAGCTGATGCCATCATGTCAGGAAGGACCAGAACCTCTGAGGAACATGTCTAGCACCTTTTGGATCAATGGTATTAAGAATTAAGGAGGTGCTGACAGTAAAAGGGTCAAACCCAATCCCAGATAACGTTTGAATCTTTAGGAGTCAGAAAATAAGACACCTAAGACAACTCTGACAGCAAAGACCCGGACCTCTCCTCAGATAACCTTTAGGCTCTCATTCTGCTCCTCTAACACCACCACTGCCTGCTCTGTGGCTAAAACGTTTTTGAGGTCACAGTCAGACGATGAGCTAACTGAGGAAGTTGAGAGTCCGTGATAACAGCATTACATCGTTCACTGCCGGTACAAACAAGCGACCTCCTCACTGAGCAAGCCTCTGGGAAACCGGGTTGCCGGAGCTCGCTCCACTCAGAGCCGACCAGTAAGCTCAGTGTTCACGGGGAAAGGGCTGGTGCCAAGGAACCTAATCAAGATTAATGCCGGAACCAGAGACCGAGCGAGTCCACATGGAGAGCTCAGCTGGCGCTGTTGGAGGCTCTGGTTAGAGCTCACTAAAGACACCATGTTGCTCCAGGCTGATGGGAGACACGAAACATTTAATAAAGATTAAGACTCCACCGTCTTACTGCCACATTTATTAAAATCTGACTAAGGAAATATCCTTTTGTCCTGGTCTTTCCTGTGATTTATTTAAATTTCCCACTTGATCTACTTTACATTTGAGCTTTCTCCCATTTTTCATCAACGATTTGTTTTCATGGATGACATCTTGCCTGCTTTACTGGTTTGTTTCCCCAACTTCCCTGCTCATTTACACGGGGGGTGCAGCGAATTAACGGGTGCTTCTAAGTGCATTTGCTGATAAAAATTCAAGCGAGGGAAGAAGTATACTGATCGAAAAATAGACTAAGTGGCGGAAGAAGAGGGAAGCACAAGCAATTTGTGGAGAAGGAATTAAGAAAAAGTGAGAGCTGTTCTACATTCAAATCAAAAGAAATCCTGCTAATTTCCTCGCTCGCTGCAACGAAAGTCCCTCCCGCCAGAAGACTGGAAATCCTAATGCAAAGTAGAAATGATAGAGCTGTAAAGAAGAAGGGAAAAAAAGCAAGTGGAGAGCAGCAATGTGGCACCAGAGTGGTGAATATCGGGGTAATAATTCATTCTGCAGTCAGCTCGTGGAAATTGAAACGCTGGATATTTCTAATAAGCTTTTGCTCTCTTTCTATTTCTGCCTCCGAAGAGTCTTTTCAGGTACGGTGAAGTGAAAAGTGTGAAAGCAGAGAGAAAACGGCAACAGCGGCCAAGAAGAATATTTAAATATAAACTGGAATATTGCTATATTCGCATAGGCTAAAGACCAAAGGTGACAAATCCTCTGCTGCTGTGGCCCCCAGACTCTGGACCTCTCTCCCCCTGAGCCTGAGATCAGTGGACTCAGTGGTCTCCTTTAAAAAGCAGCTGAAGACTCACTTGTTCAAGCTGGCTTTTGTATGACCTTCTTCACTCTCTCTTTATTCTGCTCTCCCTATCTATCCCACCTTCCTCAGGATCCACTGATTTCCCTCTTTACTATTCACTCTCTCTGTTTCTTTGCATTTTTAATCAAAATTGTCTATTTTTGCTCATTTTAAATATATTTTTAATCATTTTCTAAATTCTTTTTTATATTTTTACATTTTTGTTTTTGTGAAGCGCCTCGTTATTTTGATCTTGAGAGGCGCCATAGAATATATATTTTCTTCTTCTTCTTCTATATTGCTAATAGAAAGCTGCAAGAGGACAGCGTGATAGAAAGACAAGGGGGCCTCTTCTGGTCCATCAGGAAGAAAGAAGATCTTAATGAGGAGTTTATTAGAGATATTTTAAACATGCGAGTCATTTTATTTTGATTGTGTCTCGATCAGATACTTAAAATCCATAAAAAAAAAAGAATAAAGAAAGCCAGAATGTCCTTATTTTTTATTTATTAACTTTATTTTAACAAACAGATCACTTCTGTGAGGTAGTTTGTACAATCACGTAATAAAAAAAAATTCTTCACTTTTGGACTTTATTGCAAATTAAAAAAAGTCTAATATAAAAACAAATGGCACCTGACTTCAAATTCTTGCCTTGGCCCCCAAAATGCCTTGATATGGCCCTGGGTGTGGGAGTTTTGAAGGTAATCTGAATGCTAATGGTGATTGTTTTATGAAGGTAAAAATGTGGAGTAGGATAAATCTACCAACATTTTCATTTTCAAAGATTTTGTTTTGTTTTCTCGGGTTTTATTTTCCTATTTTCCTGTCGTGTCTCTTCTCTTCCTGCATCTCCTCTCAGTCCACCAGAAGAACTGCTGCCTGGCTTCCTCCTTTTTCACCTCATTAGTTACTTTTTAACTAAGCAGAACAAAGGCATCTACCAAGTGAGAAAGTGCGCGCTGCGCGGCCACGCCATTGAGGTGAAATCACTGAAGTGGAGCACGTCAGGAACAAATAGGACAGAAATTACCAGAGAATATGAGCGGACATGAACGATTGCGTGGTAATTATAGATTTTTATGGTGGTGACACTGAGAATGTTACTGAGCCAACAGAGGATTGATCCCTGTGGGACTCCATAAGTAACATCAACATCTGATTAACAACCTCCAAACACAGGGAGAGTCACCACAAATGATAAAAGCAGGTAATAACACGGCTATTTTAACTCACAAACACTCCTCCTAGTCATAAAGCTGCGGCTGATGTTACATCATGGGAACACAAGTATCCTGAGTCATCATTTTATAAGCTGTTCGTGCACTAACCACATAGTGTAATACTATGTTGTAAAACTGAATGAAAAAGGTTGATAAAAGTTCTTGTTTCATTGTTTTTTTCTGTCTTGGCGGCAGGTTTCATGTAGAAAAGCAATAATCTGGGTGAGCTGTATAGATATATTCAGGACCTGTTTAAAGCCTGACTGCCCATCCCTGCTGAAGCACCCATGTGATGATTTCTATCCCTTCAAAAGGTAGCAGTGTAAGCATGTGGATTTGTCAGGGGTCCCAACAGAGTCTTACTGGTTTTATAGGATTCAACAGCTGCGGTGGTCATGTGAAACTGCGTGCCAGTAATCCACTTTCACTGAGCTCGTTCTGTTAGCCTTCCCACTGTCTTTATGGGTGACCCCACGAGGAAAGTTGACCATTGAGCAGGGTTGATGGTTTATCCCTTGAGGTCCACATGGCAGGGGTGAGGTGGTGCTCACTCCTCACCCCTGCCATGTGGACCCAAGGGATAAACCATCAGTCCTGTTCAATGGTCAGCTTTCCTCGTGGGGTCACACCCATTAGGACAGTGGGAGGGTTACAGACCCTTCACGTGGCACCATGGCGGACTATTTTTACTTACAAAACAAAAACACTGTACGGCTGCAAAACTGCTCATTGTAGCACAAGAACACTTCAACCTGAGAGCAGCTGAAAACCAAACGAACCACTTCCCATACGAATGGCAGCACAGCCCATCTCAGCCAATAGGATGACTGGATTTGGTAAATCAGCCAGCTGAGGCCAAAACACTCAGTATAAAGTCGTTTCACAAACAAACTCTACACGCGCTGCAGAGTGGACATGTCTAAGAGGTCAGCTCTATTCCCCCAAAAACAAATCTGATTGGTTGATGTTGGGTGAAATTAATCAATCACTTCCATGAAAAAAGTACAATGGATATTAAGAAAAATACAATACAGCCTCAAGGTAAGAACTGAAGCTGATTACCTGAGGTTTGGTGTTGCAACATAGCATTCCAGAAGTTTACACAAAGTAGGAGGGGCTTAAAATTTGTGTGTATACTGTCACTAGAGGGCGCTTCAGTTACTCAGGTTACAGTTATATGAGACAACAGAATAAAAAAGCAGGCAACAAAACAGCAAAGCTACAAAATTGAACCCACCATTAGATCAGGTCAGTGGGTTGTGGTCACTATTGACCATTCACAGTTCAGATTTACAACCACAAACTTTACTTTTGAAGATCTATAAACACGATCCTCAGTTCAGGAAAGACTGTGATGCTGGTTAATGTTAACAGGTAAGACTGTTTCTTTTGATGGAAACAAACAAACTGAAGCCCTTCTCAGGTATTTTACATCTAACGTGACTTTTGATGTTGCATTTTTAATCTGCCTTTTATTAGGGAGTTTGTATCATAACAGTGGCATTTGTCGTGACAAACAATATTTAATTTTAACATTAAATAACATTGAAAATGTGCAAAAAGTATTCTTTAAATCTAAATTACGTAAAAAATAAACAATAGAACCAACTATGTAGCCGGTGTATCAGAGAAACTCAGGAGGGTTTTCTCCAAACACAACATAACAGTGTACTTCAGACCCAGCAACACACTCAGACAGAAACTGGTTCACCCGAAAGACAAAACTCCTAAACACAAACTGAACAATGTGGTGTATGCTGTACAGTGCAGCGAGGAATGCCCAGACCTCTACATCGGAGAAACCAAACAGCCACTTCACAAGTGCATGGCACAACATAGAAGAGCCACCTCCACAGGACAGGACTCAGCAGTTCATTTGCATCTAAAGGACAAAGGTCACTCTTTCAAGGATGCCAACGTTCACATTTTGGACAGATGGTTTGAAAGAGGAGTAAAGGAAGCTATTTATGTCCACTGTGAGTAACCATCTTTGAACAGAGACGGTGGTTTACGACACTAACTGTCTGCCATCTATAATCCAGTTTTGAGATCCCTTCCCAGATGCCTCAACGCCCACGCATATCCTGGGCCATCTGACCTCAGGAATTCACATGATAGGGTGGGGCCAGGTTTCACAATGAGCTCACCCGAAACTCTGGCTGAATAGGACCCACACCCACCTTCACACCTTGGCTCATGTGTTTATGTAGAAGATCATCAGGGGGGTCTTTTGTTCCCTCTTCGGGGGGAAACTCCCACTGGGTTTGAATCTGGGACTCTCTACCATTTGACCTTAGAACTGAAGAAGCCTCTCAGATGAGAGGTGAAACGTCTTCAAGCAACTCAAAGAAGTCCAGACGCTTTTCTTTCAAAGCTCCTTACACTACAATGACCTGGATGACTGAGAACCTTCACAGACAATAGAACCAACTGAATTTCCGGATGAAGAGATTTTATTCACCGTTTTACTCTCATTCACATATAGATTTTTTATTTCCTGTCTTCAACATGGACTTTATGGCCTGCTTTATTAAAAATGAATACATGTTATAATAGGTTAATGACAGTCAGTAGGACAAAACATCACACACAGCATAAGCTGTATTATTTCCATGAGTTCCTCCTTTAAAGTGACAAATGTGTCAAATGTTGTAAAAGAATTAAAAGATGCCTAGTTGTTGAAACATGTTAGCTGTTTCATAACATTTACGGATGTTCAGATCACGTTCTTTTGCTCCCGATCCGATTCAGTGTCATTTGATTTTGAGTATCTGCCGATACTGAGTCCCAATCCGATACTTTTCAGAAAAGCATTAAAATAAGAAAAAATGGAGAAGAAAAATCAGGAAAGCATTAAAACACTCATTTTTTAGGAAGTTCACAGATTAAATAATTTTTTATATTGTGCAGGGTTTCCACCAGCGCTTTATAAGCCTGGCGGCCCACCAGGCTTTGCTTGCCCACCCACCAGGCTAAGCGTCATGCCCCGCCCCCTTCCTCCACCCTACCGTGACCGCTGACATGAACAGCACAGCAAAACTATAGCTCTCCATCAGCTGACACTGGTGAGAAACAGCAGCGGAACGTGTGCAACCACCCCCCCGCCCCGCTCTCACGGAGGAGCGCTGCGGGACGGAGGGGGCAAATATTTGTGTGGAGCACGCCTGTAATAAGTTTAAAGGAGATTGCCTTGTCACCAACTGTATTAGAATCAAATATGGCTGGAAATATTAACATTAATACCCATCAGAAACGGAATATATTTCCTCCTCATGATAAGAACCAGTAAGTCTGTGTGCAGATGGAGGAGAAATGCCTGAAATAACAAAAATATCCCACATGGACCTGATTATTTAGGGTGTTTGGGAGGTTAAATAAAATACCATTAGTCAGAAGTGTGTTAATCAACCAAGGTGCTAAATGTAAAAACAACAAAAGGTCAGAAATTAATTTTTATGTCAGACTGAACATCATGCAGAGGAGCATCCCAAAGGACAGTGATGGAGAACAGCTTCAGCGTGGTATTCATATCAGTTACATGCATGATTAAGTCAATGATTTGTTCTAAAGCTGTTGTCTTATTTTGAAAGGTCCTATGAGGTCAGACGGGGTCCATGAGGAGGTTTCCACGTGAACGACGCTGATTAAGGAAAGACAGAATTAAGAAACGTAAACATTAAAACCTAAAAGTATCTTGTTCCCTATTACACCAACAGGATGAGCTTTGACTGCGGAATCCGAGCTCAGACCAATCAGAAGAAAACTTTCTGCTGACTCACGAGCTTTGCTTCCCAGATTGGAAAAGATTTTATTGATTGAACGCCACAAAGCAAACAACCCAAAAGCCTGCAAACATCCATCTGACTCACTAAAGCTTCCGCTGACAGTGGCTCTGTTTTCCTGCAACACAACAACCGTTTGTTTCTTTAACTCAAATCATGACTAATTTTCTTCTGCTGCAAACGATGTGGAGGAATATTTCCACCGACTTAAATCCTAACGATTATCACAAAAATATCAGATTTTTGAAGCAAAGATCAAACATTTATTTTTAGAAAGAAGTTTTAATTGAGATGTGTTTATTTACATTATATAACTTAGTTATTACTACTCATATTATGTTTCACCGTGATCACATTTACTAGAGGTTTGAGCCTCAATAAAATTGGTTTGTTGCATTTATTACAGTTAATCTTTCAAGTAACAAAAACTAATAATCTTGGGCTGTTTTGAGACATTTAAGTAGACCTCTTCGTTATTTCAGGGGTTCTTCTTACTCTAATGTTTTTCCTTAAAGTAGAAATTTGGATAAAATATCGAATTTTGAAAATGACATTGAAAATTTGGGTGCAAAACTCACAACTACTCTAACTTATAGAAATATCTTGGAGGCCTAAATCAGTAAAACCAGAGACTGAGACATAAACTGAAAGGATTTAAGAAGAAACAGTTTTACTAAAAGTTGGCCAGAAAAAAAAAACCTAAAAATATTTCCGTTATGTTTTTTTAACTGTGTGCTGGCCGGCTGTGATGCTAGCAACAAGCCTTTACATGTTTTCTCCAACAACATATATATATGGACAATGGGTTTCCATAGACTCCAATAACACGTTTTTGAGGTAAAATGGGAGGTGGCCACCACCGCCATTTTGACCGTGTCACAGGTTCCGTCAAGCCCAGACAATTCCACAAAAGGGAAGAGAGGTGGAGCTGAGGGTGGGGATGTAAGGCTAGGATCAAATGACGACACCCGGTCGAACTGAAGCGATGTAGCTACAAGCTAACCTGAAGCTAACCCAAAGCTAACGCGGAGATGGGAGCTAGCTACAATCGGAGCTAACAGTAGAACACCAGCGACCTGAAGCTAACACGGGGTTTGTGTGGAGGTTTGCAGTGCTTTTTAATGAAAACTATCTTTCTGTGAATAAAAACGTATTAAAATGGTAAGTTTAGAAGTTATTTCCTTAATGAAAAATATTTTGCTTTGAGCAAGTTTTCAATATTTTTAATGTAGTTATTAGTATTTGAGATAAATTAGCAGGCTAAATACATTTCATATATTTCCAAAACGTAATACTTGTTTGTATCTTGTAAAGCCAAGTAGCCTTTATTCTGGACTCAGTACAATTCACCAAAAGTAAAGAGACATTATACAGATGAAGTAAGCACAAGATAACTTACATGAAAGAAAATAATTATCATGAGAACCAGAACAAGAGAGCCTGATAACAGTCATGAGAAAATAACAATTAAAAAGTATGTATGTATAATAGAAATAAAAATATATTAGAATTAGTGTAACTCACTGTGATCCAAACAATTAATCAGCCATAGCTGATTAGTAAATATGACATGAGGTCTGGGAGTTTTTAAGTTTCATTCATTTATTACATTTTTTTTTCTTAGATCTGTTAAAAGGGCACCATGGCAGCCTGTGTGTCTTCAACATCAGCTACACAAAGCAGCAAGTGTTAGTTCCAAATACCTGTCTTGGCCACTTCATGTATGATTTTGTACTTTAAACAGCTAGGCCAAACCTGTTATTTTTTTTCTCCTTAGCCATTTGGATCATTGGAGACAGCTACGTGAGGCGTGGTGCCCAGAGAGCAGAGACCCTCTGAGACAACCTTGGCCTCCCTGACGTCTGTGTCTCCTGGTTTGGTTGGGGCGGACTGAGGTGGAAAGACCTTCTCCCCTTCTTTTTCCACTCCCTGCGAGGAAGAGCAACTCCTGATGTCCTTCTCATCCACTGTGTGTGTGTGTGTGTGCGCATGCTTGTGTGCATGCATGTGTGTGTGTGTGTGTGTGTGTGTGTGTAAAAGCCACGAGGAGAGTGTTTGTTATTTATGAAGCATATGTTGTTCGATTTTATCCAGACTTTGAAAATGTATATTTTAATTACAGTTTGATTTATTTGACTGAATGTTTAGTTTGTTAATTTCTCCTTAAATGCCTAACGTTTTATTTAAAATGAATATTTTTCATTCATCCCAAAACATAAAGTTACACATTAAAGACTGACAAAAAATTTAATTTGTTTCTAAGAATAAATATTCATAGAGTTATCTGGAAATTAATAACGTGATTGTTTCCCCATCTAAACAGCCCTAGTCACAGACAGTTCAAGGGAGGGGGAATTATTATTTTTTTGTTACAACAGCAATGTAACATCTGTATATTATACAGCTAATGCTTCAATTTTTTCAATCTTAACCACAATATGAAGTAATGTGTTTGTACCCTGGAGTCCTTGGTGAAGTGATGACTCTCAAAGTGTTCACTGCACAAGCGGGAGTGTGAATTGGGAGTCCAGCACTCTCTTCTTTGGTTGCTTACCCAAAGGTCAAGCCTCTCTGGATCCCCTAGAGGAAAACTTCATACAAAGAACTACTTGAGCATATGGGTTTAAAATACTTAATAGCTTATCATGGCCTGTAGTAAATGGTCTAAAATTAGGATAAAGAGTAATACAAAATGCATACTTTATAAAAAAAAAACAATATAAAACGAACCACTTGATTCTATTGCCTTATTAGATAGGATATGAATCTTTTAATAATCAATTTTATTAACTAATTTCCATTTTATTAAACTGCACTAGTTCCCATGAGAACAGGGCACCCGGTCGCGGACCGGACTTTGTGGACCAATTAGTTATTTAGTTGCTTCCAACCACCACTATTTTACAAATATGCAAAAAATTAAAAAAACGAGCGAGTTTATCTGATGGCATACAGACTTCTGGAGACTAACATCAAGCACTATCAACCAACTCACCGAGCTGCAGTATTCTGTGGTCAGGTCTCTCTCCGAGTCTGAGAGCTCCACAAGCAATCAGCCCGCACAGCAGCTAGGCACCAAAGCGGTCAGAGATGCACCGGGCTGACCGCTGGGGAGAACCGGGTGGAAGGATGGAACACAGAAGTCTCCCTCTGAGAGCTCCACCAACATGTCATATTTCAACCCATTTTCAAAAATGCAGTGTTATGTTAAATGCACTGGGTTTTACCCATGGACAAATACCCTATTATATATATATATATATATATATATATATATATATATATATATATATATATATATATATATACACACATTATATCTGTGTGTGTGTGTGTGTGTGTGTGCGTGTGTATTATTTTACCCTTTTACATTTAAATTTCATGGTTAAACAGTACATGTTAAAATGGTGGTTAGCTAGCTACTTTCATAAGCTCAGCTAGTGCAAAAGGGGCAGTGACCTAAAATACATAAATATAATTTTATTTACCAAAAAAAATGAAGTGGAGACTCCTTGGACGCTCTATTAGTGCAATTAATACCACAGCAAGTCATTTTGTCCAACAATTGCACAAATATTATGCAAAAAAGAATACACAAACACAGAGACTCAAAATCCCAGAACAGTTTCCAGGCCAGACTGAGGCTCTACTGAGGCCTTTTCGCGGAGCTAGCTCTGGGGTCACGTGGGTCGGATGCTCATTAATTATACAGAATTTTAGGCTTTTAATACACTTACACAGAAGAGTGAGAAAAAAATCCCCCCCCAGAGTTGTCATGAGTGTAAACTAGATCATTTAAACCAAAAACATGTTTTGGTACCAGGCTATAAACATGTTTATTTCTGCTGTGAAATTGGTATTTTTAACATGGGAGTCAATGAGGATTTGCTCGCTTCTGACACTATCCCCCAGAAGATGAGGGTGGAACTGAACTTTATTTCACTTCCACATTGGCCTCAATTTCTGTCCCGCACTGTGGGGGCTTTGTTCTATGTCGTATGGCTCCGCCCTTTAAGCCTCGCCTATTGGGAGTTAGTCCCTGACAATGACCAATGACTAAAGAGCTTTAATGTACGCCTGCCTATCAGGTGGGCCCTGGTCCTACACTCAACAAAAATATAAACGCAACACCTTTGTTTCTGCTCCAATTTTTCATGAGATGGACTTAAAGATCTCAAATTCATTCCAGATACACAATATTACCATTTCTCTCAAACATTGTTCACAAATCAGTCTAAATGTGTGATAGTGAGCACTTCTGCTTTGCTGAGATAATCCATCCCACCTCACAGGTGTGCCACATCAAGATGCTGATTCAACATCATGAGTAGTGCACAGGTGTGCCTTATACTGCCCACAATAAAAGGCAACCCTGGAATGTGCAGTTTTGTCTCACAGCAAAATGCCACATATACCAAAAGCATTGAGGGAGCGTGCAATTGGCATCCTGACAGCAGGAATGTCAACCAGACCTGTTACTCGTGCATTGAATGTTCATTTGTCCACCATAAGCCATCTCCAAAGGCGTTTCAGAGAATATGGCAGTACATCCAACCGGCCTCACAACCGCAGACGATGTGTAACCACACCAGCCCAGGACCTCCACATCCAGCAGGTTCACCTCCAAGATCGTCTGAGACCAGCCACTCAGACAGCTGCTGAAACAATTGGTTTGCATAACCAAACAATTTCTGCACAAACTGTCAGAAAACATCTCAGGGAAGCTCAACCTCATGCTCGTCGTCCTCATCGGGGTCTCGACCTGACCCCAGCTCATCGCCGTAACAGACTTGAGTGGGCAAATGCTCACATTCGATGGCATTTGGCACGTTAGAGAGGTGTTCTCTTCATGGATGAATCTCAGTTTACATTGTTCAGGGCAGATGGCAAACAGCGTGTGTGGCATCGTGTGGGTGAGCGCTTTGCTGATGTCAATGTTGTGGATCGAGTGGCCCATGGTGGTGGTGGGGTTATGGTATGGGCAGGCATCTGTTATGGACGAAGAACACAGGTGCATTTTATTGATGGAATTTTGAATGCACAGAGATACTGTGATGAGATCCTGAGGTCCATTATTGTGCCGTACATCCATGAACATCACTTCATGTTTCAGCAAGATGATGCACGGCCCCAAGTTGCAAGGATCTGTACACAATTCTTGGAAGCTAAAAATGTCCCAGTTCTTGCATGGCCAGCATACTCACCGGACATGTCACCCGTTGAGCATGTTTGGGATGCACTTGACCGGCGTATACGACAGTGTGTAACAGTTCCCGCTAATATCCAACAGCTTCGTACAGCCGTTGAAGAGGAGTGGACCAACATTCCACAGGCCACAATTGACAATCTGGTAAACTCTATGCGAAGAAGATGTGGTGCACTGCATGAGGCAAATAGTGGTCACACCAGATACTGACAGGTTCTGAGTCCCCAGACCCCCATTAAAGAAAAAAACTGCACATTCCAGGGTGGCCTTTTATTGTGGGCAATATAAGGTACACCTGTGCACTACTCATGATGTCAGATCAGCATCTTGATGTGGCACACCTGTGAGGTGGGATGGATTACCTCAGCAAAGCACATGCGCTCACTATCACACATATAGACTCATTTGTGTACAACGTTTGAAAGAAATGGTAATATTGTGTATCTGGAATGAATTTGAGATCTTTAAGTCCATCTCATGAAAAATCAGAGCAGAAACAAAGGTGTTGCATTTACATTTTTTTTTTGAGTGTATAAAGAGGTATGAAGGCCGAGGATCGTCTCCTTTTAGTTCTTCAACAGACCTGACTACTACTGAGCTATCCTACACCGTGACGAGCGAAGCAATCAGACTGTGCCAGTCCTGCAACACGGCATACATTATGCCCGGTGATCTCCATGCCAGATGTGACATCTGCCTTGGGCCTAAACACGCCGGCCTTGCCCTTACACCTCAGGCTGCCCGCCACTTCTGCGAGCTCCTGCTGGTGGCCAAGAAGCTCCGGCGTGTGGATTACTTCACCGCCATCTCTGAGGGTGGGTTCGCTGCGTCCAACACTGTCCCACCGGAGGAGGCCATGGACTTCTTTGATGTCCGTCTGGAACCAGCTGAACCCGCACTAGCTAGCTGCTCTGACACGGGGCAGCCCAGCTGCCCGGGATCCTCATAAATGTCCTCGGAGGCTGAGGACTTTTGGGCTCCCGAACGGGACCCAAACCCACTCCCTCAGGCTACCTCCGCACCGCTCCCTGCCATCCGTGCGTTGCTCCATGAGCTGCCCGCCATCATCGTCTGATGGCGCCCCTGGGTGTGGCAGCCTCGTTACAGCAGCTCTGCTCATTCTGAGCTTCTTTTTCCCTTTTCTTCTCTCCCGTATATTAGATTCGATAATCATGCTATTCCATCTGGAGCCGGCTCTGGTGGTTTTTTTGAGCTTTTTTTTACTTTTTTTATCTGTGCTGGGGGAAGAGGAGCAGAGATCCCTTGTCTACAGCAGGGATCAGCTGTTAGCGTTGCGTTCAACAGCGGCACTGCCAGTGGATAGACTCGAAATCCCCGGCGAGCTGAGGAGGAAGAGACGAGGATGTCGTGCTGGGAAGGAGCGCCGTCGCCCGAGAAGGAGACGTTATCGATCATCTCTTCCTTCTGTAATTATTGGAAATGTAAGATCTCTGCCCAATAAGATGGATGAGCTCTCATCGCTAACCCGATCACAGAGGGAGTACCGGCAGTGCAGCATTATGATGCTAACGGAGTCGTGGCTAACACCGCTAATCCCGGATGCGTGCGTGACACTACAGGGATTTCAGATGCTGCGTGCGGACAGAACAAGTGAAAGTGGTAAGAGGAAAGGTGAGGGACTAACGGTGTTTGTGAATGACAGCTGGTGTAATCCTGGGCATATCACAGTGAAAGAACATCATTGCAGCAGAGACATTGAGGTGCTAGCAGTTAGCATGCGTCCGTACTATCTGCCCCGGGAATTCTCGCATGTTATCGCGATAACAGTGTATGTCCCCCCCTCAGCTAATGCCGAGGCAGCCTGTGAGTCTCTTCACTCTGTGGTTAGCAGACTGCAAACGCAATCCCCGAGAGCCTTCTTTATAATATCTGGGGACTTTAATCATGCCTCACTGGACTCTACGTTGCCCACCTTCACCCAGTATGTGACCTGCCCGACCAGGGAAAATAAAACACTGGACCTACTGTATGCCAATGCTGAAAAGGCATATAGTTCATCACCTTTCCCTCCTCTGGGCAGATCTGATCACAACTTGGTGTATCTTGCTCCTGTGTATGAGCCCTTGGTGCGAAGGGAGCCACCAGCTACCCGTACAATACAGAGATGTTCGGAGGAGAGTGAGGGGGTCCTTAAGGATTGTTTTGATACAACTGTATGGGGGGTGTTCTGTGAAGATCATGGAGATGACATCGACAGCCTCACTGCATGCATTACAGATTATATTAATTTCTGTGTGGATAGCATTATCCCTATCAGGACTGTACGGTGTTTCTCTAATAACAAACCCTGGATTACTCCTGAAATAAAAAAAGCCCTCAAGCAGAAGAAGCGGGCCTTCAAACTCAGGGACAAGGAGGAGTTGAAAAGAGTGCAGAGAGAACTGAGGAGACTGATTAGGAATGGGAAAGACACCTACAGGCAGAGGATGGAGAACCAGCTTCAGCAAAGCAATGTGAGTGAAGTCTGGAGAGGCCTTAGAACCATCTCAGGTCATAAACATCAGAACTCTCTGCCTGTGAGGGATGTGAGGTGGGCAAATGAACTGAATCAATTCTTTAATAGATTTGACTCGGCTACGAGGCAGACCTCAACGTCGGCTGCTGACTCTCCCACCCTCTCTACCACTGTTTTACCTCTGACCTCTCACCCCTCCTCACCTTCAGTAACAGTATCTAGTACACACTTTACGCAAGGTCCTGGCTGGTCCCTCTCTACCACACAGGTGAGGGGGGAAATGAGGAGGATAAATGGCAGGAAGGCAGCGGGTCCAGATGGTATCAGCGCATGGGTGGTCAGGTCCTGCGCGGACCAACTGTGTGAGGTAATCGGGCACATTTTCAACCTGAGCCTGAGGCTGGGAAGAGTCCCAAAGCTCTGGAAAACATCTTGTGTAGTTCCGGTGCCAAAAACTTCACGCCCCAAGGATTTTAACAGCTACAGGCCGGTGGCTCTAACATCCCATCTTATGAAGACTCTGGAGCGGTTGGTTCTGGTTTGGCTTCGGCGCCTAGTGGGCTCTTCACTGGACCCGCTCCAGTTTGCCTATCAAACTGGCATTGGTGCTGATGATGCGGTCATCCACCTCCTGCATCGCTCGCTCGCTCACCTGGAGACTGTTGGGAGTACTGTGAGGATCATGTTTTTTGATTTCTCCAGTGCCTTCAATACCATTCTTCCCTCGGTTCTGAAGGACAAACTGGTGAACGTTGGAGTGGATCATCACTTCGCTACCTGGATTCTGGACTACCTTTCTGACCGACCACAGTATGTGAGGGCTCAGGGCTGTGTGTCGGAGAGTGTCATCTGCAGCACGGGGGCCCCCCAGGGAACGGTTCTGGCTCCGTTCCTTTTTACCATCTATACTGCGGACTTCTCCTATAACTCAAATCAGTGCTTCTTGCAGAAGTTCTCGGATGACTCTGCGATTGTGGGTCTCATCAAGGATGGGGATGACAAGGAGTACAGGAGACTGACTCAGGACTTTGTGGACTGGTGCCAGCTGAACTATCTACAGATTAATGCCAGCAAAACTAAGGAGCTGGTGATAGACTTTCGTAGGCATACGCATTCCTCGCTTCAACCACTGAGCATACAGGGCATGGACATTGAGACTGTGGACAGTTACAGGTACCTTGGGGTCCATCTGAACAATAAACTGGACTGGACTCATAATTCAGATGCCCTGTATAGAAAAGGGCAGAGTAGGCTGTACCTATTACGGAGACTGAGGTCATTTGGAGTAGTGGGCCCTCTCCTGAAGACCTTTTATGACTCTGTTGTGGCCTCGGCCATCTTTTATGGTGTGGTCTGCTGGGGCAGCAGCATCTCTGCGGGGGATAGGAAGAGGCTGAACAGACTGATCCGCAGGGCCAGTTCTGTTCTAGGATGCCCCCTGGACCCTGTGGAGGTGGTGAGTGACAGGAGAATGACAGCTAAACTGTCATCCATGTTGGATAATATCTCTCATCCCATGCAGGTGACTTTGACAGCTATGAGCAGCTCTTTTAGTGGGAGACTGCGGCACCCAAGGTGTGGGACAGAGAGATTCCGTAGGTCTTTCCTCCCCACTGCTGTCAGACTTTACAACAAATCTGTCGGTTGAAGTGTACTCTGTATTTCTAGCTGTATCTAGTATGGTTATTATTTATTACTTTTTAACCCATTCTTAAGGTATAAACTGTCTATTGTATTGAATTTATTTTATCTCATTGCGGTCGGTTTTATTGTATTGTATTTTAATGTTTTTCTCCCTCTTCAGCATAACTTTAACTTTTACTTTGCTTGGCTGTAAACGAAACAAATTTCCCACTTGTGGGACTAATAAAGGTCATCTTATCTTATCTTATCTTATCTTATCTTGGCAGCAGCAGGCTTCAAAGGGCTAACGGTTCCTGCTCCCACCCCTGCTAAGTCGGACGGCTTGGCGGACCGGTTTGGCGCGTAACTGACTCGCTGCCCCGACTCAGTGTTCCCACAGTTCCCGGCAGCCATGGAGTAATGGAACGGCTCCAGAGCCGAGCCCAGCCCGCTCAGAGCTCCTGTGTCCTCCTACACATCCATCACAAAGGTGGAGCACCTTACCGAGCATGGCTTCTCTGCGGTTCCACCCTTGGAGGCTGACTTGGCTTCCCTGCTCTGAGCCAAGGTCAAAATGATGGACAGACGAGCAGCCTCCGCTTCTAGGAATGAACAGCAGCTGGCACAGTTTGCTGACCATTCTCACCAGTGTGCTGCGCAGATTGGCGCGGCCTCAAACAATGTGGCTCTAATCACCTATGGCATCTTCAAGGCAGTGGAGACGTGTGACCTGCGTGAGGAACCCAAGGACATCATCTGCAAGTCCGCCGATGCCATTTAGAACTTGTGTGCCGCCAACCTGGTCTGTGCATCTTGCATCTCCGCCTGGCAGACCCTCATCCACTGGCTCCTGTGGCTCAAAGCTCTTCCATCCATCCCAGAGCAGCTACACAGGGAGATGCTGGAGGGCCCAATCAGCTCGGACGTGCTGTTTGGATCCAACTTCCGTGATGCTGTCGAGAGGTTTCAGAGGTCAGCTGACCTCTCCACCACTGTGCGCAACCTGGTTCGACCTCGGCCCGGTCCCCAACACCGTACCTCCACCAGAACCTGGGAGGACCATCAGGGTACAAAGAGACCCGACTGCCCCACTGAAGGAGGGCATGGACTTCTTTGATGCCCGTCTGGCTTCTCAATCCATTCTCAGACCGGCGCAGACTCAGCCACCGGCGGCGAACCAGGAGCCCCCGGTTCGCCAGCCACTGGTGCAGTGCTCCAGAGCAACCAGACCGCTTGCCCCGACCTGGACTTGGCAGTCTCAGGACGTTCGCAAGAAGAATCCAAGAAAATGACTCCTTGGGGGAAATATATGTGCTTTTGGTGATTGTGACAATTTGTGTTTTGAAATAAAACATTTAAATCAATTAAAGAGCAACATCCTGTCACAAGCGTGTACAGACGGTTCGAAGGTACCGTCTGCTGTTTTCCCACACGTTTCCCACACTAAGCACAACCTCTCCCCTCACACACCTGTCACGGGTTAGGATAGAGTCATTACCAATTTCCACCGCACCGCCTTCTCGATACGAGAGCGGGGGCCAACCAGCGGCAAGGACCACGTTGTTACACGACAGCTCAGAGAGCTCAGCGAACGCGCGCTCTGCCCCCAAACGGTGCCTTCTCCCCGCTGTGACTGCTGTAAATCTGCACAATGACGGTTTGTCACATTCATTACAACCACCAAAACGGGCTATCATCCATGATCCCCGCCCATCTGCGGGCGCTTGGAGCTCTTCCCGCGCTCACGCACTGGGTCTTCTCCGCACGCACCTGACGCGCGGCAGCACTCTCCGTGCTCGCCGGCACCGCTCAAATGACCTAGTCCTTTTATGAGGGAGCCGGCATTGACTGGGTCACAACTCCACAACCGGCCCTTTCCCAGCCGGCCCCCCATGGGTCGCTCCCGATATTCCTTTGGGTCAAGCGACGGTCGTAGGGGCCCGGACCTGGATTTTGGACGTGTTGCAGGCCCAGGCGCCGTGCACGCGCCCACTGTCAGAACGCGCCCACGACAGGAGCCGTGTGTGTCACATGACCAAATGGATTCGGGACATCATTCGCAGCGGCCACAGGCTGCAGTTTCAGTCCCGCCCACCCGCATTTTCAGGGATTGTGGACACAACACTGACGTCAGCCACTCATGCTGTCACCCTCGAGGCGGAGTTGGGGGAACTCCTGTCAAAGGAGGCCATCTCCAAGGTTCCACCAGGGGAGGAGAATACAGGTTTCTACTCCCGTTATTTCCTGGTTCCGAAGAAAACTGGTGGCTCCAGACCGATCCTCGATCTGTCTCTGTTCAACACCTTCATAGCAGTGAAGTGTTTCCGCATGCTCACGGTCAAACAGGTGTTTGTGCAGGGACCAGTACGATCCTTACAGTGACTCAGATTAACTCACTAAATGGTGTTTAAGAAGCATTCATGCCGATGAATTCAGCAGCTGTTAGCCGAGCGATGATATTAAACACATTCCTGCATCAGATTCTGACTTATTTATTCCGTTTCAGTAAGAAAAACAAGACAAAGGACACAGATTTTAAAAGTGTTTATTTTTTTCATTTCCTAACAACTCACTCCTGTGAGGTTTCAAAAACATAGTTACAAGTTAAATTTTGATCATGAATATCTGATCATCAATACATGATCAGATGTTTCTGTTGTTTATCCAGTCTTGCGACATCATGAGTACAGGTTTTATTTTGTTGCTTAGAAGTGGCCCCAACCCACAAAACCTCAATAAGCTTTCATACCAAAATACTTCTGTTTGGCCGAATTATAAATCCTGACACGACAAAATCTTCTATTCTCCTGCACTGGAGCTTAAAATGGTGACAAACCCAGAGAAGCCCTGAGAACGAAGAACATGGGACACGTATCTGCTGTGGAGTGGAACGTGTGTCATATTTTTCATGTGAAGAAGAAAAATGGTGAAATGTGGTTGCAAACTGGAGCAGATAAAGCCCAGCTGAGCTCCTTTGGAGATCTGTGATTTTTCTGCCAAAGTGTTCTGAACATCAGAGCATAGCCAAAGGCGACTTGGCACCTGTGGGATTAAAACCCCCATGAAGCTGTTAAGACCTGATCACTGTCAGAGATCAACAGCTGCTGGAAAGCGGTCACAGGACTCTGCTTTAGCTCAGACTGCAGTGGATAATAAAGATGTGAGTTCCAGCTTTCTGCAGAACTAATATTTAAGTTGCATCTTTAGAGAAGAAGTCATGGTTTGAGCTGCAGGAGCTTCAGAGTTCGTGGAAGTGAAGATTACATGTGGCTTTATTGGTCTTCATTTCCTCTAAAGACTTCAGATGTGAATAACAGTCCATCTGTTTTCTGTCAAGAATAAGGAAAATGAACATAGAGCCATATTCACTGTTGATGCTGGCAGCAGCTCTACTCCAAGCCCCTCCTCGACTCCAAGCTTTATGTGAGACCAAAGTCAAAATATGTCCACTAATAATTGATTACTATTAAACTTCCACACCAATAAATAAGCAACATTCTAAACTTACTTTGAGTGTTTGTTCATTTTATGCATCAATGGTTATGATATCATCACTGAGTTGTTGTAATAGTAATTCATGTTCCGTTTCATGTTTTCTCTGTGAAGTTTAGTGAATAGAATAGACTTTATTTGCAATTGCTTATGGCAATTAAATTTCGGATGGTCCGCCGTCAACAGTGCACAATAACAATAAACATCAAAAACATAGAGGACTAAAAACAATTAAAACATTTAGCAGAACACCAAGAAAGTGCAGTACAGCCCGGCGATTCAGATCTCCTAAAACAACAGTTTAAAAGGATTTAAACATAGATTAGTCCACATTACTGACGGGGATGTGGGGTTGAATGTTCTGATGGCCCAAGGGAAGAAGCTGTTGTAAAGTCTGATGGTACGTGATTTAACTGACCTGTAGCGGCACTCAGAGGGCAACAGGTCGTAGGGAAGGGTACCGGTACTCTGTACTTTAATGGCACTGGTTCTGACTTAAACGGTAGTAACCAGACCGAAAAGCAAAGCAGATGTTGGTGCTTCATTTCGAAGATGTTAATCATTTTGGACTCTAGCCACTCATTTTACTTTTCCAGTGATAGTAGGCGGGTCCAACCAGGTGCATATTTGGTTAGAGGAGAGCTACATTATTTATCAAAATGCCGAAGGCGAAGCGGTCGAAAGCGTGGCTGTACTTCACAGCAAAAGATGCAGACTCAGCAACCTGCAACAGGTGTTCCAAGGTGATACTGAGTAAAGGAGGTAACACCTCTAATTTAAAGAGCAAGTCACCCCCAACCAGAGTCTAACTCCACTCCCACTTCATGTTTGAAAAATGCAACAAATGCTGTTGCCTGGCAGACCGAGAGGGCGGAGCCGCTAACAAATACACACACACAGGCTCACGACAGCATTGTGACATCATAATGTACCAGTTAACATCATAGCATACCTCTTAGCCAATAGCGGTGGCAGATTTAAATTCAAATACAGTGCAGAGTTTTTACCTGACAACGGCACAACACTGACAGTTTTAGGCAGAATATTTAAATTTTAGCTAAGATGCACTGAAGTGCCAAATTATTGACTACACGTGTCTGCAGCACGATTAGACACTTGTTTATTTAGTTTATCAGCAAAAAAAGTTGATTTGGGTGTGACTTGCTCTTTAACAAAACACCTGGTGATGCATAGCATTTTTTTAAAAGCCGAGACATGCACCGTGTTTGATAGCTTGCAACAGCGAGACCTCCCACCAAACACATCTACTGTCGGTATTGGAGATAGCTTTAGCAACATTCCCCCAGAAGAAGCTGGAGAGGAGGAGAGTCGTCTTGGCCCCAGCCAAGCCTCTCCTGCTGTAGCAGAAAAGATGACAGAGGATGGCGGCAGCAGCAGCAGTCGCTCTTTGGGTAAGTAGCTTAAAGTAGTTTATGTGTATTATACTTTGGGCACACATTATTAAATGAATGCATGTAGGGTGAGCTAGCAAACATGGTCGTAGCTACATGCTGCATTCTTTTTGGCAGAGACTCCCTTCACGCTGGCTATGACTAATTGCTGGCTGCCGCTGACGCAGCGGGAAACGATGCGGGGTTTCAACTAAACTCTGGTGGTGCATTATGCTCTAGATGTTTAAGACAATAGCTAATTCAGAAATGGAATATGTTCAAAACTTCTGTTACTTTAGAATCACCAAGTCATTCAAATTCTAATTCAAAAATAATTTATTAATCCCAGAGGGAAATTGATTTTGTCTGAGTTTATAGAGTCGTTCAATTTTAAACATTGGACGGCGTCGTCGGCATCGTTGTCTTCCTCCGCTTATCCGGGTCCGGGTAGCGGGGGCAGCATCCCAACTAGGGAGCTCCAGACCGTCCTCTCCCCGGCCTTCTCCACCAGCTCCTCCGGCAGGACCCCAGGCGTTCCCGGATCAGATTGGAGATGTAACCTCTCCAACGTGTCCTGGGTCGACCCGGGGGCTTCCTGCCGGCAGGACATGCCTGAAACACCTCCCCGGGGAGGCATCCAGGAGGCATCCTGACCACATGCCCAAACCACCTCAACTGACTCCTTTCGATCCGGAAGAACAGCGGTTCTAGTCCGAGTCCTTCCCGAATGCCCGAGCTCCTCACCCTGCCTCTCTAAGGCTGAGCCCAGCCACCCTACGGAGGAAACTCATTTCGGCCGCTTGTATCCGCGATCTCGTTCTTTCGGTCATTACTCAAAGCTCCTGACCATAGGTGAGGATTGGGACGTAGATGGACCGGTAAATCGAGAGCCTGGCTTTCTGGCTCAGCTCCCTCTTCACCACGACAGATCGGCTCAGCGTCCGCATCACTGCAGACGCTGAACCAATCCGTCTGTCAATCTCCCGATCCCTTCTACCCTCACTCGTGAACAAGACCCCGAGATACTTAAACTCCTCCACTTGAGGTAGAACCTCTCTCCCGACCCGGAGTTGGCAAGCCATCCTTTTCCGGTTGAGAACCACGGTCTCAGATTTGGAGGGGCTGATCCTCATTCCAGCCACTTCACACTCAGCCGCGAACCTACCCAGCAAGAGTTGAAGATCAGCGCTGGATGAAGCTAGGAGGCCCACATCATCCGCAAAAAGCAGAGACGAGATTCTCCTGCCATTAATTTATTTTAGTTAAAAGGTTCCAGCAATGTTCAAGCGCAATTGGCTGACATCATACAACTGGAAGAATGTTGGCTCAAAATTCTCTTTGACATGCACTGATGAAAATATCCTTGTTTACTTTTTGTAAGACTCCATGCATGTGCATTAACATCAACTATCCCACATAATGTTCTAGATGAGGGTAATTTGTGATTTTAATAGTTGTTTTAATACTCCTAGTCATCTTTTTTCTCAATAAATGGCCACATTTATGATGATGCAAATGTTTGTATTTTCGATAATTTTCAGTCACCAAGCAATCCCAGCATTACCACAACCAGAAATCTGATGATTCAGTGCTTGGTAGAGCCCTGCACTGAAGCCCTAGGCCCTCGGGTCGGCCCGGCCCGACGGCCCTCGGGCCGGGCTTCGGGCCAACGACTGTGTAATTACCTCGGACACGGGCCGGGCCGGGCGCCTTTATTTTTATTCGAAATCATTAAAAAAATTAAAACACTTAAACGCAGCAGTAGAGCCCTGTGCGTGACTGTTTTCTTCATCCCGCTCCGCTCCCGCTGAATTTCTGACCATTACAGCCTGCAACCGCAACGTGTGTGTTACACTCCCGCCCGCACCTGCAGCGTGCATGTCTACTCCCGCCCGCACCTGCAGCGTGCATGTCTACTCCCGCCCGCACCTGCAGCGTGCATGTCTACTCCCGCCCGCACCTGCAGCGTGCATGTCTACTTCCGCCCGCAACCGCAAAACTCGGAGAAATTATTACCTCACAATAAAAGAGATGTATTGAGTTTGCGTCCTCAACATGTCATTTTATAGGTTATCCGCTTTCACCGCAGTGCTGCGCTCCGTTTCAATCAGGCTGCACAGCAGGATTTCCCCTCGTAGCGATATTTTCTCTAACTCTGATTGCTTCATGCTATAGATCGTTGGAAAGCTGCTTTTATGTACTTTTAGGAACCGTTGGAATTATTTGAATCTGATCAGCCATTCAAAAGTTATAAAACGGAGCATTTTGGATGACAAACTCGCACGTCTCTGAATCTGTGTTGTGATTCGTTGCGCTCAAGACAGGGAATCCCGGTGGCTACCATAATGTATTGTATATGCACGGAAAGCCCCATTTTTAATCTTTTCAGCACTTTTGGAATTTTAATGATATCTTGAACTAGAGCAGGGATCGGCAACCCGCGGCTCTTCCATCCATCTGCCGATGTGCTTGTAAAATAATGAATGGATATTTAAATAAAATGCTTTATATTTTACTGAATTAATTTTATATCTGTAAGTCAATTCTATGTGAAGATTGTCTGCGTAAACCTGAACAGTTCCAGCCCGGTCTTACTGTGAGACCGTGTTGGGTCACGCTTGTGCGTAATCATATGCGCTCATGAGCTGAAGAGGATGTGAGATTCTGGGCTTCTCCTCAGATGGCTCCTGGATGTGTCGCACATTGGAGACAGGAACAAGCGCTATTCAGCCAAAGTTTCATAATCAGGGAACATTTTCTAAGTGACAAGTCTCTCTGAGAGACAGGGTTTGGAAAACACTCGCATGCGCTTCTGCGACGCTCGGATCCTGCACGTCTTTTAACACATTGGTCAGGATTGACGCACTTTGTTTTCATTTAGTTGGTTAAAAAAGTCGGGCTTGGGCTCGGGCCGGGCCAGAGAATCCTGAAAACCTTTTCGGGCCGGGTCGGGCTGGGGCTCCACCCCCTCGGGCCGGGCCGGACACGGGCTCAGATTTTAGGCCCGTGCAGGGCTCTAGTGCTTGGCGGTGTACCTCATGGAGTCCATTGATACAAAGATTGAAAGAATACAGCGTAAGTGTTGAAATAGAAAAATCTTTCTGTTGTCTTTATTTACGTGTATATTTCAAAGTGGGATATTTCTCATGTTTGTAATTATAGTTACAAAGCTCACTTTTTTGTTTTAGGATGCTGATGGGGATGCTGTGTCACAAGATCTTTCTGAACTAAAGATGAAAATCTAGAAAATCCAGGCTGCAGGCACTGATATGAGAACATCGGTATCGTGCTGGAGGGTGTGAGAGTCATGGCTGCTCTGGGTAATCTTCCAAGAGCATGCGCAATGCTTGCTGGATTGACATATGCAGTCGATCTTGCCTATCCCAAAGAGCTGAGGTACACCTCGGAAGTATTCCAGAAACTTCCATGAACTGGATTGTACTAGGCTCTCACCAAAAGCGAAGAGCCTCAAGAATAAATTAATGGCTTAACCAAGGACCCTGAAAGAAAGAAAAGGGAAGTAAGCTCCCTCAGAACTGTTGTTGTATCTTTGTTAGACACAACCTTTTAGTTTTCTATTAAACTTCTATTTGAAGTTGTTCAGATTTAACCCAAATGACCTGTAATGTTTCAGACTGTATTAGTGCACTGTATTTGGATTTTGCAGTTCATATTGTACAACTACAACTGCTCTAAGAATGTCTGTTTGAAAGCAAACAAACAAAAGAAGTACTTGTGAAGCTTTCTTTGTTTACTTTTCATGTTGCTATGAAAATAGTTTAAAAAAGTATGTGATGTACTGTGAAAAGACAGAGGACGGAAGTCGCCGGATTCTGAGTGCGTGGTGATTGGACGCCGGCTGGTCTTTGTTATGGATAATGAGGCCGGAGATAACAAGAGTGGCAGATCTACCGAGGTGGTGTGTGTGGTTGACCTGTCATTGTCGCACCAGATTGCGGGGGGTGGGGTCGTTCGCAGTCGTTTAGGACTGCCGGCGACGAAGATAGTTGAGAAGGTGGGCAGTGTTCCAGCGATAGAAGGGAAGGCTTGATGCCTTCCTTAGTTAGCGAGGGCTGGGAGTAGTTGGGTGCCGAGACGACGCCGACATCTGCCGCCGCAGACTCTGGCAGCCGGACCTAAGTTGTGGATTTACCCGCCGTCCTCGCAAGCTGCACCCCGGGGCGTTGGACGGTGTCGGAAGCTCAGACCCCGGGGAAGGGGTCGCATCAACTGAGACAGCTAAGTACCGTTGCTCGTTTTTATTTATGCTGATAAGCTGGCTTTTAGTGTGAAGGACTAGTGTTTTATTATTGATTGTGATTGTTTTATTATTGCCGGTGTGAATAAAGGCTCTTTAGGATAAGTTGTTGCCTACTGGTGCTGTTTTCGGGTTCTGGCTGGAGGGCAAGATATTCTGCCCGTGCTCCCACTGAAACTTACATTACAGTACTTTGCCTCTTGGAGTAAACAAAATTCTTATATTTCATTTTTTTTCTTTAACCGTGTCCTGTCTGGCTGTGAAGCAAGCAGAATTGATGTCTGAATGAAGGTAACAAGCCTTACAGATTTACTCTCAGGTGGAGCATCAAAGCATTTGCTTTTAATGTCACGCCTGATACTTAAAACTTTATTGTTATTGTTTTTGAATGCTTTGTAATTCCGACCAGACACGGAGTCAGAGGTGAAAGAGAAAGGAAAAGACAAAAGGTTGTCATGGTTTGCTGAATCTAACTGTGTTGTGCTGAGTCTTCTGTGTGCAGGTGGGTGTGTCTGGAGAGCAGCTGGAGAGCAGCTGCTACCTATCTGTTCATCAGTGGTCAGGGGATTTAAGGAGCGTTGGGACAACTCATCAGTACCGGATGATACTCAGCATTGGGTAGAACTGTCGCGTGCCCGTCCCATTTACCGGTTCCTTTAAAACCCAGTTCCGTTAGAACTTATGAGACGGTGCATCCATCAGGGTTCGGGGGTGTATCGACGAGTATAATCGTACTAGATCCGGGTTTGGACTATCTAATTAGAATCTTGTCTTTTATTTTAAAGGTGAAATGACTTGCACGAATAGCCAGCCCCAGAGTGCTACACTTCTTTTAAACTCGTTACCTTTTGGTTAAGATACTAGAGAGAAGTCTGGAGGCAAGCCAAGCCTCTCAGCAATTGTTTGGATTACCCGGAATTAATTGCGCCTCTAACAGCTTATGTGGGAGGTTGGCAACTATAAAATGATTTATGCTAGTTGATCAGGCTATCATAAGTTTATCAATTTATTTATTAATCCAACCTTCCAGCTGATTAGAGACTTTTTCAACCTGCAATCAGAGCCAAAATAACCTCGAATATTTTGCTTTTATCGCCCTTAAGACAACTCGTTACCCGCAAGGAGGGAGAAGTTAAAACTTCCCTTATCTTAAGGTTTCTTTATATTATTCTGTTATAAACTGTAAAGTAAGTCCTGATAATTCAGAGACCGATCTTCGACATGCTTACCTCTGTGCAATTTATGGCCAGGGCTCCAAACGTGAAGCTTTGGAGAAAACCTGAAAGAATCAGGATTATGTTTCTTTTTCAAAAAAGGTTTATTACAAAATCAAAATACAAAAATGGGTAAAGTAAAAAACAACTACTATCCCCCACGGAGGAATTAGTTCAAAATGATTAAATAAGAGTCAGTTTACACCAGCTCTTGTCTTCTCAGAATCTCCCCAAGAACGAAGCCTGAAGCACTCCCTCTCGATCTGAGCTGCATCCTTTTATATCATTTCTGAGACTGCTCTAAACAATGCAAGAGTCACAAGTCATTCTCTCCTGACAGTTTAGGTCAAGGGGTCATCTACCAGATACACTTTTTTTAGCTCTACATAAGACATTTAGTATCATTTCACTACATGCAGTATTCACATGAGGGCACAAAAGTTACATGCTGCACTCCTGGAATGAGAGCACAGGTCATAAATCTTCATATTGGTAGCAAATTGTAGATCTTCTTTCAGCATTCCTGAGAGCTCCTGGGTCCAGCTGGACCTCTCCTCACTCCATGCCATTCCTTCTTTTCCCGCCAGAGGGGGCGGGCCCAGGGGTGTGTCCATGGGTGGATCTAGAGAAGACAGCTTGTCTTTTGACCCTTTGCCTAGTTCTGTCCTCACCAGCAAGTCCTGAACTCCTGTCCTCTTGACCCTTGTGTGACCCTTGTCCCTGACCACTGTTTCTAAGCCTTGACTGGTTGCTCGGGCTTGCAACATCCCCCATGAGGACGAACTGAGGCAAAGGACCATAAAAAGATAGAGCAGCAATGCAAGCTTTCATAAATCTAGCATCCATCTCACTCAGGAACGGCTGAACACTCAGACACCTAACTGTGGCCTCCACATCAACCCTCATTCTCATCATAATGCCATCATCAGCTACGGGTAAGCACAAGGTCCCTTTGCGGGTTGTTACATAACCTTTAAACTGCTTTCTCCCATCTGTGGGATCTTCGCCCAGAAAGAATAAAGATAAATCCATCACCGGAGCCTCTCCACGCGGAAGCGATCCCATCATTTGAGGTGGGAAGCTGGCGCTGAAAACCAAAACATGATTTTTCGTATCCAACAAAGGTGCGGTTCCAAAAGAGTTACAGACTTCTGGGCCGAACCATCCAGTCTTTACAGACAAAATATTCATAAACTGAAAGCAATCTATAATCTTGCCTTGACAAACAAAGTAACACCCCTTCTGGGATTTAATCCTCCATCTCATTTCTCTCCCAGGTGCAATTCGGACAGGGGAAGGAATGCCTGCTGGCTCACTACTTAGACAGACCATAGGGATTTCACGTATCACATCAGGACACGGGACGCATGTCGAAGCTGCCGTCATTACTGATACAACCTCTTCAGCCACGTCAGATGAGGGCGCCGTTGTCAGCTCCTCGTCGTGGGCCTGCTCAAGCAGGGCATCTACTCCCGGGGAGGACAACATTAATATGTCGTCTTCCTGACCAGTCTCCCGCTTGAATCCCTTTTCCATTTGGTCTGGATGTACTGAATAAACCTGCAAGACACGCAGCGTTTATTCATCGTAGCATGTTCACACTGGAGCCCGATTGTCTTAGTCTGAGGCAATCCATCCCTCCCGCGATTCACGGTGCACAAATAGTATGCGCCATTCAGAGAGAAAACAGTTGATGGACCTGCGGAGGGGATTAATCCCTCTATGATATTCTGCCGAATCGAGTCCATCTGGAAGGAACATAAAATATGTTCCACATGAGATATATAACACATTCCATGAAGCAATAAGTAACTGCATTACTGCATAAACACTTCTTAATTATAGGAGAAAATAGATCATCAGAAGCTGCAGGAAGAACCACACTACAATTCCTATCTGCAGGCATAGTTTTACAACAATAATCCTCACAACAAGTGTACACCAGTTATGAAATGTCTACAACATCTTAAAGACAAACTGGATAAAATAGTTACAAAATCCTGACATACCTCCAGATTCAGAGCGTCAATCAGCTCAGATTCAGGGTGAGTTTGATGAGCCATTGGTTCACTTCAAGTTACAGACTGACAGTTAAGGAGCAAGTGACACGCGGTGCAGAGAGGCCTGCACTTAAACAGGAGCAACAAGAAGGGGGGCTAATACTCCCTCTACCTTGACACCTCTCTTCCCATCTTATCTGGATCTACCAGGTCCTTTCTCCTTTCTCCTAACAGCTTTCTTCCTGTCAACTGCCATTTGTTGTTTTTACAGGCCAAAATCATACCGATTATTAAAATAATCACCCCACACATTAATCCTAGAGCGCAGAGGGGCCAGAACAGAGCGTCCCAGACAGGCCTAATGATGTGCTCTCTCACTCCTTTTACCAACATGCCCATTGAATCAGAAGTTCCTTGAATTACATTGTTAGAAACCTGCACTACACTGTCACTCATAATTTCATTCACACCACGTACTATCAGACTCACATGACGTAATGTGCCATTTATGCCATATGCAAAATAATCAAACCAGTCAGCTTTTTGCTGATCTAACGATCTTCGAAATGGTGAGCAAAAACCACTTCTCAGATCCCAATTTGGGAAATTTCTGAAGTTAGGAAACTCTTTGGGTGCATCAGGGTCAATTGTGAATCTTTCAGGTTGAGGATTTTTCCCTATTCTCGGTTCATTAAAACACACATGATGGTCTATGCCTAACCCGTTAAGGTAATTGAAATTGACCAGACTAAACGCTCCCCACTTCGTCGTTCCTGGCGCTGTAAATCCAGGTGGCACTAAGTCTCCAACTTTATCATTCATAATCATTATACGATCTAAAAGACCATTTCCTGTTTTTGTATCATTTACTTCCCAAGTATTTGTTTTATCAATAGAAAACCAATTTGTTTTAACTCGAAGTTGACCATGTTCCATCACAAGAGTTTTAGTTCCCACTAATTTTCTTTCAAAGGTTTCTGCTTCAATCCTTGTGTCCTGGGGGTAATAATCATATTTTTGCTTATTATATCCCTCTCCATACCAGTATGTCATAGGATATGTCTCGTACATTCCTTTTCTATAATATCTATAATCTTCTGGAATATCTCTTTGCATATAACCACGTAAGACTTTATAGCATAATTCTCCAGTTCCTAAAGTAGCTATGTTTAGATAAGGAGGCCTAGGTTTAAAAAACTCTCGATCTCCCAATGTGTCTGGACGTAGACCTCCAACTGTTAATCCATATAGTTGTGAATACCAAAAAATACACATCCTTCTAGTTAACCCTTTAGTATTATTACAGACTTCCACCTGACATCCTTCAAGCATTAAGGTGTAATTTCTAGCCCATGTGGGACTGTGATAAAAATCTTTCTTATGGGTTGGTCTAATCATTTCATTTACTGCTTCGAAGATGGAGTCTGCCTCAATTATACTATCAGGAGTAGCTGTACCTTTTTGATAATATGCTCCTGCGATCCTTATTCTAAGTGGCTCGCCTCCTTGCCATACAGCGCTATTATTCGCTTTCCTGGTTAAACAGAGTCTAGTTTCTTCATTCCATGCATGAAATCCTGTATCTAAGTTAGTGGGATCAGATTGATCCTTTTTCATCCATTGCACTACTTTTGGGTGTTTAAAATTAGGAACCTCATAAACCCATTCTGTATAAAGAGTGTGTCGTATTGGATGCAGTTCCCATCCTTGAGGCTGAAGGCCTACCTCATTATGGAGGCAGAAAAATGTCCAGTTAAAATATGTACTATTAGTGGGAAGTATATAATTCTGATATCCTGTGTAGTTTGCATATTCACTATGACCTTTACGTAAGAGTCGAGCTAAGTCTGAAGTAGATCTCTTACCCCGCATACCGGGCTCTAGAAAGAGAGGAACGGTCTCTTCACCTTCCTCTGCCTCAGCCAGGGGATCAGACATTGCAGGGGGTACTTTTGATAACCATTTAATCACATTATCTTTTACTTTCTGCCACATGTTACTCTCTCCTATCATGGACAAGGAATCATATTTTAGTGTTGTGTTAGGAGGGGGGGTCGGGCAAACATCTCTTCGTTCCCTCCCTCTTGATAATCTTTGATACCAATGCGTAATATTTCCTGTTTGCCAGGAACTTAAACTACTGTCTTTGGTCTGAAAACACCCAAATTCGATTCTACGAGGCCACCATCTTTCTATCTTTATCACTTTGAAAGTGGTAAAGTTGTGTCCCCATTCTAAATTATTTCTAAGGCAATATTTGTAAACCCACAACTCTACTTCACCTGAAGTTTGATTTAAGATTTTCTTTTTCCTCAATATTATCTGACAAGATCGATCAAGCTCTGTGGATCCTGTCTGATCCATTAAGACTGCCATATACTCCGCCCATGGGCCGGTCTCACCACACTCCGTGTCATTCTTCTCCTCCTGCTCTGCTGCAGAAAATGATGTCACGGAGGGTGTAGCCATGATCCGGTCAAATCCATTATCTCCACAGGGCAAGCGCAGGCAGCCAGTTTTGTTCCCTGTTACACTACAAATCTTGAATCCAATCTGTGTTGCTATCATGCAGGTGGTTATATTCTCAGTAAAATCTTCTTTGGGCCATAACAGCTTAATTTTGGATACATTCCAATTCCCTATTAATTGTTGTGGTCCTCCGTGAGTTATGTTATATGTCACCGAGGACACATGATACGTTCGGAGATATACATGTACCCCATATGCAATCGCTATACTTAATCCTATGAGGCTAAATTCGAAAAGGATAAAAAAGGCCCATTTAATCCATTTTATTATCCAATCCTTTCCTTTCGGAATATTTACATTTCTCTTTTTAACTTTGGGGTCAACTCCCGCCGGAGTTGCATACCTGACCACTTTTCGTTTTCTGCTGCTTTCCCTCTTATGCTTCTGCGTAGATAACATCTGTAAGACAGAAGCATAAAAATCAGCAGAAATGAAAGCGCCCTGCTCTAGTTAGGTAGAGTCAGATTGGGGACCAGCCTTCTACGAGACATTCTAGTGTGAGCAGTCCCATAAATCTTAGGCCAATATGCCTCTCCTCTCCGAGTGGTCACTATGTTAACGGCCGAGCTGCAAACGCGACCCGACAGGTCTATTACCTCTATCAAAGTTAACTGATAAGGCATGAACTTACGCTCCGCCCCTGGTCCAAGACTCTTCAGCTCAACCAGGTATGATGTAACACGCTTACGCATCCCTGGGGGCTCCTGAACAGACAATCCTGTATGCCAGTCCAGAGTCCCTGACAGATAAGTTCCCCATCTGTCGTCTTTATACTCTTGAGTTACCCCAATCTGTGTACCTGTTTCCCATGCATCAGCCAGCGTACCAAATTGTTGTCCTAATATCAAGCCCTTAATAGACTCAAATTTGGACCGAGCCTGAAGCTCTTCCAGTCCTTTTTCTCTGGTCTTGAGCTTGAACACAAATGGATAAGCTTCCACCCATAAATCTCTAACCGGCTTCACCAGGCTAGGATTCCTGAGCAGCTCTCCTACAAAAAACATACTTGGCTGGCTTGTCGGTAAGCAGGTAGTCAAAACACCATTCTTCGTGAAACAGCACCCATCTTTGATTTCACCTCTGTGGGTGCATTCACAGACCTGCCAGGAGATGATGCCTGGATTATTCCTCAAGCAGGTTCCGCAAAAACATATTTTAATGGGAGCAGACAGCTCCACCGCACCTGTATGCAAGTCTGTTCCTCTCTCCAGGTGAGTGGGCTTCTGCTCCCGGAGCCCCAACCATTTAATTAGGGTGCACAGATATCCGCATATCACGCATGTGCCCGGCTTCAAGCCTCCCCATTGCGCGTAACGATACGCATTTGCAGATTCTATGAAGCCCGGAAACATAGCCACTTTACAATCTTTAACACAATCCCCCTTCGTTAGCAAAATTAGGCCCGTAGCACCTGGGATCTTACAAGTCATTTCTTCACTAGATTTTGGCCCAGCCATGACCTTTAATCAAGTAATTAATTTAAAAAAAAAATTTATTTATTTATTTATTATTATTTTTTTTTTTTCAATTAATTACTTTTATTTTTCAGAGTTATTTTATAACTTGATGAGGGTGAACGCGCAAACCAGTGTCAGTTAAAACCACATTCCCAGTTACGTCTTTTATTATGAAGGGACCACTTACGTTATGCTTAATGCAATCTCCTTTTCGAACCGGTCCTCTTTTGACCCAAATTCTTTCACCTTTCTGTAACACAGAGACGTGTTCCGGGTTAGTTTTTTTCTCAGTTCTTTTCAGTTTCGTCCTATTAAGGATCACATTTAGTTCTGAAACTCCCTCCGGTGTATCCCATCGGGAGCTCAGGTTAGTCAGGATGTGATTTTTTATCGTCCTAACTGCTCTTTCTGCTATTCCGTTAGTGTGGGACTCGTATGGGATAGAAAAAATGTGTCTTATCCCCCTTGATTCAAGCAGACAAGAAACTTTGTCATTCTTAAATTCAGGTCGTCCATCCGAACGGAGTGACTCACACGTGAGGGGCAGGTGTAGAGATAAGGCCATGCTGACCGTATTTCCTGTGACACGTTTCAGCGGTATTATCTTGCTCTGATCACCTGGTCCATTATCTTTGATTACCAAAAAGAACTTATGTCCGTTCACTCCTCTCGAGGCACATTCACCAACATCCGTGCTGAAATGCACCCCCGGCACATCACACATGATGGGCAAATGGTCATAAATCACGGGTTGAGCCCCTCCTTTTACTTTACACGACTCACACGTCGCTTTTACTCGTGCTGTTAGTTCTTTCAGCTTTGGTACAGAAATCTTTTCTTTTTTGAAAATCTCACGCAACCGTAATACTCCTACGTGTCCGTAATGTTTATGCGCAAATGTCACCAGCTCTTCATCAGCTGCAGCGCTCCTGTTCTGTAAAAACGCTGTGGGTAGAAACAAAGCGCGAGCTTGTACTAATTCATCCACTTCTGCGTTTCCGATCTCATCTTCGCTTCTTCCATTTGTATGGCTATTTACATGTGTCACCTGAATCTGTAATTTTTTCTTATAACACGATACTAAAGTCCACAAGTCAGCGTGTTCCAATCTTTCTCCATCAGTTTTCTGGAAATCTTTAGCTTCCCAAAATGCTAAATGATCATCCAGCCCGTCTTTAACGTATTTAGAGTCTGTGACCAATCTTACTGATCTGAGCTTCAGCTTACACGCGTCAGCGAGCGCCATGACAACGGCCGTCAATTCTGCAGTTTGAGCGGATCCGACAGTCTATCCAGCTTGTTGATATTTCCTGTCCTTTAGCAGTCTCACAAACCCCCACTTACAGAAGTCTGCATCTGCTGTTTTCTTAGATCCATCAGTGTAGTAAACTGCCTCTGGTTTTATGGCTTTAACAACCTCTTTCCTGTCAGGCTTAAGTTTTGTTTCTCCTTCCACGTGAATCTGCGGGTTTGCCAATAACATCTCCCACTTTGCCCATCTGGGTAAAACGGCCCTCGCCTGTGGGAGGAGATCTTTCCGAAGTTCTTTAATCATATAATCAGTAGATTGAATTATGATTTTTTGCGATCCGGCCAGAGCGAACATCATATCTTTATGTTTCATCAGGGTGGTCAGCACCTTTTCGCTGGGCGTGTAACGGCTCTCAGTTGGTGCGAGTTTATAGCCTTTACATGTTATCAGACTCTTGCTGTCATAGTTCTGAAATAAACACTCTGTGAAATCCTGTCCTACAATCACTCTTACAGCTAACGGTTCATGATGCTCTCTATTTGAAAGATTCACTAGATTAGCACCTATTTTAACCATCACTGCTTGGTAAGTCTCACGCTCCTGTGAGCTCAGTTTGCGGTTGTGCGTCACCAGTTTCTGACCCACTTTGGTTCTGAGACCTTTTTTAAGTGACATTATGGGATCAATGATGTTTCGAAAATCACGGACGTTGCTGGAAATGTACTGAAGCTGTCCGATTACACCTTCCAGTGTCAGTAAGTCATGCGGGGGTGTTATGTTTTGCAAATAGGTGCAAGGTACTGACACTGAATTTGACACCTCAAAACCTAGGAACGTGACTTTTGTGCGTCCTAGCTGGCTTTTCTTCAAGTTGAGTTTGAATCCTGCATATGTCAGTCTGGTCACCACCTCGTCCAAAGTTTTCAGGTGTTCGCTTTCACAATCATGCGTGAAAAATATGTCATCAATATATTGAACGACAGGTAAACCTTCCAGATATGACTGTACGACACTTTGAAATTTATTCGCCGCATTTACCCATCCCATAGGTACAACGCACCATTGAAAATGCTTTCCTTCAAATGTAAATCCAGTTTTAGCTCGACTTTCTTGCGCTAAAGGTACAGACCAAAAACCGTTAGCCAAATCGATGCATGTTTTATATTTTTTAATAGGCATGGTTCGGAGCTGCATGTATGGGTCAAAAGTTTTACGCACGTCGTGCGGAGTCACTCTATTTAAACCTTTTAAATTGTGTACCAGTCTGTAGGTGCCATCAGGTTTAGGAACAGCTTGAATGGGAAGACAGGTGGATAATGTATCTTTCTCTTCGATTATCCCTTTTTCTTTAAGCTCAGCGAGAGTACATCTGATCTCATCTCTTCCTTCTCTGATCGGATACTGCTTTTCCCTGGCAGGCATCGCTCCTTTAATAATGCATTGTTCTTTTACTCTGCCACAATCATTTTTGTGTGTAGCCCAATTACCTTTTTGGATTATTTCTCTGAGTTTGTGCGGGTCCAAACTAGTCTTCTCCAGTTGTTCTTTAATGAGACTATCCATATCTAATTCACCTAAAAAACTCAATTGCAGCGCTGGGTCTTTCGTTATTTTAACTAAATCCTTTAAACTAATTAAGTTTTCTGCACCTTTTATGTAAAGAATTCCCTGTTCGTCTTTATGAACTGCCATGTTACGTACAGAGCCGTCTGCGAGTATCACATTCTTGTATCCTATTTGTTCCATCGGATTATTTTCACGCTTTACTGATATTAATGCCCCGGTATCTAAAATGTATTTTGTATTTTCGTATTTTACTTTAAGCCACTCCCCATCCCAATGCGTATGAGATGAGAGCGCCTCAATTATTTCTACTTTTGTGGTGGCGGTCTTCTCTGATTGTGGTATTTCGCGTCCCAATCTTTGATTGATTGGATCAATTTCTCCTTCTGTTCTCTGGTCATCCGGGCCCACTCCTCCGGATTCGCTCTCCTGGGTCGAGCCACAGGGCAGCCGGGGGGTCCCATGAAAAACGGCCTTGCATTTGGGTCCATTTGGCCCCTGGTTCTCTGGTTCTGATTCGGTTCTGTTCTGGGTGGGAGTTGCCTCGGTTGAGAACTCACTGATTGGCTCCCTTGCTGTTGGTGTGGAGGGGGCAGAGGGGATGGTATCTGACCTTTCAATCTGTTTCCGGCCTGCCGTCCTAATTCGTTTTTTGACTGCTTAAATTCCCTCGTGCGATCCCACGCCTGCGCTTGTCTGATTTTTTCTGCAGGGGAGAGATTAGGCCACATCGCAGCCATCATTAATCCCCCGGGCAGATCAGCTAAAAGTTTTTCCTGCTGTACTTGGGAAAGCCCTGCGATTGTTCCCAAACACCCCGCTAATGTAACTTTTCCTGTACTGATTTCAGAGCTTAAAGCTTTCCTCCGTCGTTCACCAGAATCCTCACCGATCCCTCTGGGAGAACTCTCCGCCAGGGACATCAACGAGGCTCCTGGGGTTAAACGCAGATCGTTCTTTAATGCTATAACCTGAGAAATTTCTGGACTTGAAAGTTGCTCAATCGTCATACCTCGATCCTGAAGCCGCTGTACATACCCAGCGTCTGTCTCACCCGATGCTCTTTGTGGCAGAATGGTATGATCAAAATGTCCTAAGCTTACTCTTGACTGTTCCTGAGCAGTTTGCCAATATGGGGAACATTCCTGTTCTAGGATTCTCTCTTTAGGCATTGAATTAAGCTGTCCTCCCTGCGGAGTGCTTCGGTTTACATCCAAAGGTTGGGAGGGGCTGCACGGCGAGTAGCAGTGAGTTTTCACTGCCGAATCTCTAGCCATACATCCACCTCGATAAAAATCATATCCTTGGCCTAAATAAGCATGCTTAAAAGGTTGCCCCCATCCTGGTTGCAACATGACTTCTTCCCTACTTTTTGCTGCTTGAATTGCTGAAGTCGTGAAGCCATCTACAGGGTACCAGTCTGGAAAAGGATTTTCTGCTTCTTCTCCTGCATAATTCTGGTCTCCCTCTGTATTAATTGCAAACTGGCCTCGTCCTGGTTCTGGAACCGGTCTAACTGGGCCTATGTTAGGAGGTGCCTGAGGGTCATAATATTTCATCTGTACTGGACGGCTTTTCTTATTTAGTCCTCTAATGCCATAAACCATAGGATTTGTCTCATCTCCTTTTTCTGCTCTCTGGGGTTGCTGCTCTACATTTTCTCTGTTCTCACCTTGCTCATGGGCTGTAACTGGGGATAACCAACTCACTTTTTCAGGTGTTTTGCCTCCAGGGATCCGAGTGCTGCATTTTTGATGGGATTCGCATTCTGACCTGAGCGTCCCTTTGGGTGTGCCACGCACCACCAGTTGGGAACCCTGTTCTTCCTCCGATTCAGCCTCACTCTCGCTGCTTCTGTCTCTGGCCTCAAACCAATGTTTGACTTTCTTCTCTACTCGCGGCAAGGCTGACTTATCCACTAAAATTACGACCGGGATGTCTCCTAGCCTGCTAGAGGCTTCGGAATAAATCACTAAACCTGCACCATATGCTTCAGTTATCCGACACACCTGGGGTTTGTTATTAAGCTTAAACACTAGCCGTCGCGCTCCTAAATCCAAGGCTTCTGACACCACCCGCTCCCAAGCTTGGTGAAAAGAGATGTCGGGATTATGAGGGTCTACGTTAATTATGGAAATAGCGCTGACACGACCTTCCAGATTCCCTAATTGCTTGTCTAAGAGAGTAGTAATTTCTCCAGCTTCGTAATTACGATCTACCAGCGGAATCATAGAACTTCTGCTTTCTGCCCCTAAAAGTCTCCTCAGAGAACTTAATGAGGACGTAGTACTGGCAGAACTTTGTGGATCTTTCAGAAAGATCAACACATCTTCTTCTCGGATCTCCGCATCTATTTTCTCGCCTGATAAAATTATCACCGGTTCTTGACCTATCATAACATGATTCGGAGGAGCCGCGGGACTATGCGGTTCTAACGGGGGAAAAGGAATTGGGTTTGGAGTCCTTTCAGCTCCTGACCGTCTCTGGGTCTCGTCTTTGTCCCACGCAGCAACATGCTGTTCAGTGGGCGGTCTCTCCGCTCCTCTCATGGGCACCTGAGAAGGGGTTTGTACATGTAGAAACGGGTTCCACTGCGCCGGCCGAACCGCGTCAGGCGGGTTCGGTGGGGGTGGAGGAAATCCGCTCTCGGAACCGGGGCTCACAGGGAATTCCCCGCGGAGCGCTGGATACAAAGGGGGCGCGGTCGGAACCGATTGGGCTTCATCCCAGGAGTCCGACATTTCAACTGCAGCTCGTCTCCGGTACATTTCCGCTTGGAGCTCCGTGATCCCCAGTCGGTTACATAACGCCTGTCTCATTTGAATTGCCTCATTTTTGCTTCTAGATAAGAAGTAAATTGTTCTACTATTAGCCCGTTGAACCACGAACTCCGCCATAGCAGAGTACATCGCTCCCTGATCACATCGGTACTGCCCGACTCCAAATGGAGTGAGAACTAAAGGTTCCGTTCCAGTTGGTATTTGCTCAAGCAATCCCAGAAGGATCTCATACTGCTCGCCCGTGGGGAGTTTCGCTGGATTTTCCCAACAACACCACGCTATCTGATTAAAAACAGGATCATTTTGTTGTTCTGCTAGAATCACTAAATCACCCACTAACGGAAATACATGATTATTCTTTACTTGAGTTTCAGCATTCGGACAGCGCTCCGCTGCGGCTTGAGCCGTTTCGGCCTTGTTATGAAAGCTCCGGTTACAGGATACTGCTAAAACGCTTTGTGGTTCACCTTGAAATGTCGCTATTTCTCCGGTGACAAATCTTACATTAAGGAGAACATTTTCCGGTTTTACCGTTAAAGATCTATCTGCCATGGCTGGTTGAAAGTTTCTCTTTTTTATTATTTATTTTATTTTTATTCGTTTTCACGTCTTATTCTTTATTCTTACTCTTTATTCCTTTTTATTTTTTGCCTAGCTTTTATCCTTGGCTTTTCTTACGTCGGAAAGCCGTGATTTCTTTATACCTCTTTGAGTTAATCGTCCGTTCTCCCAAATTTCCTTCCTTTTCGAGAAATTGGTGCGGTTTTCACTCCAAGGTTATAAGCTTATCAGGTCCATAGTGCGTAAGCTTTTATCAGCCTAAAAGACATAGTTCTACGTCGAATAGTCCGGTATCTAATATTTGAACCTTCGCCGATTAGCCCCACGTTGGGCGCCATGTCGTGTGCCCGTCCCATTTACCGGTTCCTTTAAAACCCAGTTCCGTTAGAACTTATGAGACGGTGCATCCATCAGGGTTCGATGGGGATGTCGGTGAGTATTATGGTATTAGATCCTGGTTTGGGCGTCCTAAGTTAGAATCATATCTTTTATTTTAAAGGTGAAATAATATGTAAGACCTTTCCTTCTGTAGTAGCTCACTTCTTTTTAAGCAATCCCGTTATCTTAAGGTTTCTTTATATTAATCTGTCACAAACCGTAAAGTAAGTCCTGATAATTCCAGAACCCATAATTAATGTGCTTACCTCTGTGCAATTAATGATCAGAGCCCCCCACTCGTGAAGCTTTAGAGAAAACCTGAAAGAATCAGGATTATGTTTCTTTTTCAAAAAAGGTTTATTACAAAATCAAAATACAAAAATGGGTAGATGAAAAAACAACTGCTATCCCCCACGGAGGAATTAGTTCAAAATGATTAAATAAGAGTTAGTTTACACTAGCTCTCGTCTTCTCAGAATCTCTCCAAGAACTCACTTGTCTAGCTCTGCTTCTCTCCAAAAAACTGCCTGTCATCCCCCATCCAGCAGGATGGGGGATGACCCCTCCAAATCTGCTCTGTCTCTTCTTGTCCTCTGCCCCAGCTGCTGTCGAATCTCTCAATCCCTCTCTGCTGTTCAGAGCTGTTCTTATATACCCTTCCTGGACCAGCTTAAGGTCATGGGGTCATTTACCAGATACACACTTTGTAGCTCAACACAAAACATTTGGTGTCATTTTCCTTCTTAACACAGGTCATTGCATCATCTTTTGCAGCATTCTTCAGTTTCTCTCCAATGTTCCCGAGAGGGCTTCTGGATCTGATGGGCTTGTCTTCATTCTGTTCTCCTCCAATCCCATCTTTCCAAGCCAGGGGTGGGGCAAAGAGGTGGGGTCAGTCTCCTGACCCTTCGCCCAGTTCTGTCCTCTTGTCCCTGTGACCCTTGTGTGACCCTTGTTTCTGACCACAGTTTTTTTGACCTGCAGCCCAACTCCTGTCGACTGGCTGATTTTGCTCGCACAAGCCAGTCCAGTGTGGCTCACCTTCTGACCCCGTACTTGCCACTGTCTTTGGCATGTGGGACTCGCAACATCCCCCATGCGAGAAAAATCTAGCCAGGGGACTGCAACAGCCTTCTTTGGGGTGGGGCTGCCTCCTCCTCTGGATCATCTTCATCTCCAGTCTCAGACCCAGAGTCTGACTAGCTCAGAGTCCAGATACACACCATCATCATCATCATCATCACTCACTTCAGTCTCTGAAGAACCAGATGTTTGTTCATGAGGGTTCAGAACTGGGTTCCTGCTTCTCCACCAGTTTCTGCTGCCATCTTGTCAGCTGAGCTGCTGGTTGGAACATCTCAGTCTCCACCTTCAAGCAGAGACTCTCTCCCTCCAGACTGAAGACATCTTTTACTGCAGAGCTTCAAATATTCTCCTCACACACCTGAACAGCAACAAGCTAACTCTGCTTGTAGCTGCAGGTGGGAAGCTTACGCTAAAAACTATAAAGTGTGGCAAGGTGGATTAATGAGGGCCCGGGCGGGATTCGATCCCGAGACTCCCGGGGTGGGAGTCATACGCTCTAACCACTCAGCCAAAGGGACATCCCCTTAGCCAAATGGCCAGTATGCATTATCAATCAAGACATTGTGACAGAACGCTCACACTGTCACACCTTCCCCCCTCTTTCCACCAGCGCGTCCTCGTACTCCCGCGCAAGGTGCCACAAACTTCACATCCACGGACCTACTTGACAGTACTACATGGATCCTGCCAACAACACCAAATGTGGCAAGGTTAAAAATGCTTACGCCTTATTAGTGTAGCTGTCTGTCAGGTCAGAATCATACGGAGCTGTTAGTTCAGGACTCTCCCTTCTCAACAGAACTAGTAGGGGGAGGGGTGATGTCACCACATCCTGCTTGTCTGTTGTTGCTCAGCTGACTGAGTGCTTTTTCTCTGTTCAGCTGTGGCTTCTCATATCTGCAGGCTGCCGAGAGCGGAAGCTAGGTGCTTGTCTCAAGCAGATCCTCTAAAAACAAAGTTTAATTGGAGCAGAGTTCCAATGCTCCCAGTTATAAGTCCGTCCTTTACAGGCGGCACGGTTTCTCCCCTCACGGAGCCCTTAAGCACAGAGGTTCACACATTAAACATGTTCCCGGCTTCTAGCCTCCATTGCGCGTGACGATGCCCGACATGAGATTCTATGAAGCTAGGAAACATGATTACTTTACAGTTCGTGACAAATACCTCCCCGTGTTACCAGAAACGAGGCCCAAGTCACACAGATTCTTACATATCAGTCCTTCACTAGATTTTGATCCAGCCATGACGTTTAATCGCATCTCACTTGTGCCTCAGCACCCGGACAGCGCCCCGCCGCAGCTCCATACTAGCTTTTCCAGCCTCATTCTGAAAGCTCCGGTTACAGGATATTGAAAGATCTATCTGCCATGGCTGGTTAAAAGTTTTTCTTATTCTTTATTTATTTTTATTTTTTGCCTAGCTTTTATCCTTGGCTTTTCTTGCGTCGGAATGCCGTATTTTCTTTATACCTTTTTAAGTTGATCGTCCGTTCTCCCAGATTTCTTTCTTTTTCGAGAAACTGGTGCGGTTTTCACTCCAAGGTTATAAGCTTAATAGGTCCTTAGCGCGCAAGCTTTTATCAGCCTAAAAGACAGTTCTACGTCGGATAGCCCGGTATCTAATATTTAGACCTTCACTCCGTTGCCCCACGTTGGGCGCCATGTCGCGTGCCCGTCCCATTTACCGGTTCCTTTAAAACCCAGTTCCGTTAGAACTTATGAGACGGTGCATCCATCAGGGTTCGGGGGTGTATCGACGAGTATAATCGTACTAGATCCGGGTTTGGACTATCTAATTAGAATCTTGTCTTTTATTTTAAAGGTGAAATGACTTGCACGAATAGCCAGCCCCAGAGTGCTACACTTCTTTTAAACTCGTTACCTTTTGGTTAAGATACTAGAGAGAAGTCTGGAGGCAAGCCAAGCCTCTCAGCAATTGTTTGGATTACCCGGAATTAATTGCGCCTCTAACAGCTTATGTGGGAGGTTGGCAACTATAAAATGATTTATGCTAGTTGATCAGGCTATCATAAGTTTATCAATTTATTTATTAATCCAACCTTCCAGCTGATTAGAGACTTTTTCAACCTGCAATCAGAGCCAAAATAACCTCGAATATTTTGCTTTTATCGCCCTTAAGACAACTCGTTACCCGCAAGGAGGGAGAAGTTAAAACTTCCCTTATCTTAAGGTTTCTTCATATTATTCTGTTATAAACTGTAAAGTAAGTCCTGATAATTCAGAGACCGACCTTCGACATGCTTACCTCTGTGCAATTTATGGCCAGGGCTCCAAACGTGAAGCTTTGGAGAAAACCTGAAAGAATCAGGATTATGTTTCTTTTTCAAAAAAGGTTTATTACAAAATCAAAATACAAAAATGGGTAAAGTAAAAAACAACTACTATCCCCCACGGAGGAATTAGTTCAAAATGATTAAATAAGAGTCAGTTTACACCAGCTCTTGTCTTCTCAGAATCTCCCCAAGAACGAAGCCTGAAGCACTCCCTCTCGATCTGAGCTGCATCCTTTTATATCATTTCTGAGACTGCTCTAAACAATGCAAGAGTCACAAGTCATTCTCTCCTGACAGTTTAGGTCAAGGGGTCATCTACCAGATACACTTTTTTTAGCTCTACATAAGACATTTAGTATCATTTCACTACATGCAGTATTCACATGAGGGCACAAAAGTTACATGCTGCACTCCTGGAATGAGAGCACAGGTCATAAATCTTCATATTGGTAGCAAATTGTAGATCTTCTTTCAGCATTCCTGAGAGCTCCTGGGTCCAGCTGGACCTCTCCTCACTCCATGCCATTCCTTCTTTTCCCGCCAGAGGTGGAGTTAGGGGCGGGCCCAGGGGTGTGTCCATGGGTGGATCTAGAGAAGACAGCTTGTCTTTTGACCCTTTGCCTAGTTCTGTCCTCACCAGCAAGTCCTGAACTCCTGTCCTCTTGACCCTTGTGTGACCCTTGTCCCTGACCACTGTTTCTAAGCCTTGACTGGTTGCTCGGGCTTGCAACAGAACTTTGCCAGCACCTAGCGCATGTCTGAAAACTTGTTTTTTTGTGTATCTCGCCTTCCTGAGATTATCTGTCCTGTTCTCCTCCGACCTCCTCAGGAAACTTCTCCTCCACCAACCAAGCCTCCATCAGCTGCAAGAAGACTCATCGGATTCCAACCCTGTCTGCCAGTCCCATCGCTCACCCCTGACCGCCTGCTCTCCAAATCCCCACCTGCCAACTCGGACACCTCCAACTCTGGTACTCAGCTCCCAGCCTCACCTGACTCTCGCTCTACCAGCTCAGCCAGCCGTGACTTGCCCACCCCTCTCAGCCTTACCAACAACCAGGAAACTGTAAGCTACAAACTCATTTCTTTCACGGTCAAACCTGCATATACTCACTCCAGTCTCTGTTCTAGAACCCCACCGGAACCATCGGATCTCAGACCATCATCTCCTTCATACATTATAATAAACCTTTTTACTTACCTTTGTCTCCGTGCATGATTCTGCATGTCGTGGGTCAAAAAACTGCAGCCCAGCATGACAGAATCATCCGGTCAAAATTCTGACCCACTCGCAGAATCTCTCCTGCCGGCTCTCGCCTCGACTTTATCCAAACATGAAAATTCCATCCAGTCCCTTCTCGAGCACCAGTCCAAAACAAACCAACACCTGTTTCAATTAGAATCCGTAATCCGGCAGTTCAATGATAAACTAACAGCGTCTATTCCTTCTGCTCCTCCGTCAGCCGCTCAAGCGCTTCCGGTTCAAACCGTCCAAGCACCCCGTCTGCATTTCCGGGTCCCGGAGTCTTCTCCATCAGACACTTACCGGGGTGAATTCGGCCAAGTTCGAGGTTTTCTCCTGCAATGTGATCTAACTTTCGGAACATACCCTGAAACATACAACTATGACCAAATAAAGATTTCCTACATCGTAGGTCTGCTCCGCGGTCGCGCCCTCCAATGGGCAGAGGCACGTAGTCGTGATCCTGATTTTCTTAAAGGCACATTGCACGATTTTCTCACTGAATTTAGGAACACTTTTGACAATACTGAAACACCCGCCGAGATATCAAAGACATTATGGAATATGAAACAAGGTAAACAAACGGTCCTAGATTTTGCCATAGACTTTAGAACCCTCGCTACCATCTCCAAAATGGATCCAGACTCCCTCAAAGGAGCCTTCTCCCAAGCCCTCAACACTAGTTTGCAAGACCAATTAGCTTTTTGTCCAGAACCAGAAACATTGGAGGACCTGATCAGTTTGGCTGCCCGCATAGAGAAGAGGCAACGAAGCCGCCCAAGACCTGTCCAGCCGTGTTATCAGCCAGTGTTGCAAAACCAATTTTTCCAATCCGCTTCACCACCAAGACCCATCAATGTTTCGGTCCCTCAGGACGAGCCCATGCAGGTTGGCCGGGCCAGCCTAACTCCAGAGGAAAGATTACACAGACTCTCCTCCCGACTTTGCTTGTATTGTGGAAAGCCTGGCCATTTCCTGTCTAGTTGCCCTGTTCGCCCAAAAGGGAGAGCCCGCCAATAATTCCGGGAGTATTGGTGGGTGGTAATATGGATAACAAGTCTTCCCGTTGTGAACTAAACTGCTCTGTCTCATTTAATCAGGACTGTTTTCCTGCTAAGGCCTTGGTGGATTCAGGTTGTGAGAGAAACCTTCTGGACCAGACAATCGTGGACCGACTCAACATTCCTACGACACCACTTACCACCCCCATCAGGGCATCATCATTGGACGGTAATTCGCTGACCACAATCACCCACCAGACAGCGCCAGTAAAGTTGTTAATCTCCGGTAACCATCATGAAACCATAACCTTTTTCGTGTTCCCTTCGCCCCAGACCCCGGTTGTTTTGGGTCATGACTGGTTAGTCACTCACAATCCTCACATTGACTGGAAAACCAATCAGATTTCATCCTGGAGCCCATATTGCTTATCTCACTGCCTCCTATCTGCTAACCTCTCTGTCTCAGCTCCAGTTTCCAGTACACCTACTCCTCCCGATCTGTCTCTAGTTCCATCTGAATATCATGATTTACAAGCTGTGTTCTGTAAAGACCGGGCCTCCTCTCTGCCACCTCATCGCCCGTACGACTGCTGTATTGATCTCCTGCAGGGCGCTACATTACCCTCCAGTAGATTATACAGTTTGTCCAAGCCCGAACGGGAATGCATGGCCACTTACATTTCAGAATCTCTAGCTGCCGGTATTATTCGCCCATCTACATCTCCTCTTGGAGCAGGTTTTTTCTTTGTTGCAAAAAAGGACGGCTCTCTACGCCCCTGTATCGATTATAGGGGGCTTAACCAAATTACAATAAAAAACAAGTATCCTCTGCCTCTGTTATCCTCCACTTTTGATCCTGTCCAGAAAGCCACCATTTTCACAAAACTAGATCTCCGTAATGCTTACCACCTGGTCCGTATCCGAGAGGGTGACGAGTGGAAGACGGCATTCAAGACACCCTTGGGCCACTATGAATATCTGGTAATGCCCTTTGGCCTCACCAACGCCCCTGCTGTTTTCCAGTCACTAGTCAACTCGGTTCTCCACGATTTCAATGATAAGTTCGTTACAGTTTACCTCGACGATATCCTGATATTCTCCAGCAGCCTCTCAGAACACCGCCATCACGTCCGAGCTGTACTGCAACGTCTTTTGGAAAACCGCCTCTTTGTTAAAGCCGAGAAATGCAAATTCCACGCCTCATCCGTGAAGTTTCTTGGATTCGTCTTGGAGAGCGGGCGGTTGAAGACAGATCCCGAGAAGATCCAAGCAGTTCGTGATTGGCCCACTCCCACCACCCGTAAACAGTTACAACGGTTCCTAGGGTTCGCTAATTTTTACAGAAGGTTCATCCGCAACTACAGCCAAATAGCATCACCTCTCACCAAATTAACATCCACTAAGAGAACTTTTGTATGGACCCCTGAGGCAGACACCGCTTTTCTGGAGTTAAAGACTCGTTTTTCACAAGCTCCTGTCCTGTCTCGTCCCGATCCCACTCTTCAATTCACAGTTGAAGTGGACGCTTCAGACTCCGGGGTGGGGGCTGTTCTCTCCCAGAGGTCTCCTTCCGATAACTTGCTTCACCCCTGTGCTTTTTTTTTCAAAGAAACTCTCGCCTGCAGAACAAAATTATGATGTGGGTGACCGGGAGTTGCTGGCAGTGAAACTCGCACTGGAGGAATGGCGCCATTGGCTGGAGGGAGCTGAGTACCCCATCATAATCTGGACAGATCACAAGAACCTCGCTTATCTGAAGGAAGCCAAAAGACTTAACCCCAGACAGTCCCGTTGGTCTCTGTTTTTCACTCGGTTCAACTTCACTATCTCTTTCAGACCCGGAACCAAAAATGTGAAACCAGATGCCCTGTCCCGTCAGTACTCCACAGACAAAGACCAGGAACCCGCTACCATACTTCCTCCATCCTGCGTTCTGGCATCAATCACCTGGGATATCTCACAAAAGGTAATAGAGGCGCAACGAACTGACCCGGACCCAGGGAACGGTCCTCCCCAGAAGCTCTATGTTCCACAACAGGTCCGAGGGTCAGTCATCCACTGGGCACATACAGCCAGATTTTCAATACATCCCGGAGTTGGCCGTACCCTTGCTCTGGTTCGTCGGTCCTTCTGGTGGCCCTCCATGTACAGAGACATAAAGGAATACATCAGCGCCTGTCATGTATGTGCCCGCAATAAAGGTACTAACCAACCTCCCTCTGGATTACTTAAACCTCTGCCAATTCCTTCTCGCCCTTGGTCCCACATAGCCCTGGATTTTGTCACCGGTCTGCCTCCCTCTAAGGGTTTTTCAGTTATTTTATCCATCATCGATAGGTTTTCTAAGGCCTGTCATTTCGTCCCCTTAAAGTCTCTTCCTTCCTCCGCCGTCACCGCCGAACTTCTCATAAAACACGTTTTCCGCATGCATGGCATCCCAACAGAAATCCTTTCAGATCGTGGTCCCCAATTCCTCTCCAGGGTCTGGAAGGAATTTGCTACCTCACTAGGAGCCAGCGTCTCCCTGAGTTCCGGATATCACCCCCAAACCAACGGCCAATGTGAGCGACTCAACCAGGAGTTGGAGGCCATGCTTCGTTGTGTGTGCTCCTCAAATCCAACTAGCTGGAGCACCCAACTTCCCTGGATTGAGTACGCTCACAACGCCCATGTTTCCTCTGCTACTGGTCAATCCCCGTTCGAATCTTCTTTAGGCTATCAACCTCCACTCTTCCCGTCTGATCTCCCTACAACAACCACCGTGCCACAGTTCATTCGACGAGCAAGAAGAACCTGGACCCAGACTCGTGCCGCTTTGCACCGCACAGCCGAACGGAATCGGCGACTGGCGGACCGCCATCGTCGTCCGGCTCCTCCTTATGCTTGTGGACAACAAGTGTGGCTTTCGACCAAGGACATCAAGCTCAAAGACACCAGCAAGAAACTCTCCCCCCGGTTCATAGGCCCTTATACCATATGTGAGGTCATCAGTCCCTGGTCTGTTCGTCTCTCTTTGCCTCCCTCGCTCAAGATCCATCCAGTCTTCCATGTCTCTCTCATCAAGCCTGTGTCATCCAGTTCCCTGTGTCCCGCTTCTGCCTCTGATCCCCCGCCGCCTGTCCGTCTTGCTGATGGTAGTATGGGTTACCGGGTTCGTCGCCTGTTGGATGCCAGACCCCGTGGCTGAGGTCGCCAGTTCTTGGTTGATTGGGTGGGTTATGGCCCGGAGCACCGTCAATGGATCCCTGGTTCTTGGATTGACGACCCATCCCTCATCCGGGAGTTTGATGCTTCTCGTGCCTCCTCCGCCTCCTCCTCCTCTTCGCCGCCGGGTGGCGGCCCTTGAGGGGGGGGTACTGTCATGGTTTGCTGAATCTAACTGTGTTGTGCTGAGTCTTCTGTGTGCAGGTGGGTGTGTCTGGAGAGCAGCTGGAGAGCAGCTGCTACCTATCTGTTCATCAGTGGTCAGGGGATTTAAGGAGCGTTGGGACAACTCATCAGTACCGGATGATACTCAGCATTGGGTAGAACTTTGCCAGCACCTAGCGCATGTCTGAAAACTTGTTTTTTTTGTGTATCTCGCCTTCCTGAGATTATCTGTCCTGTTCTCCTCCGACCTCCTCAGGAAACTTCTCCTCCACCAACCAAGCCTCCATCAGCTGCAAGAAGACTCATCGGATTCCAACCCTGTCTGCCAGTCCCATCGCTCACCCCTGACCGCCTGCTCTCCAAATCCCCACCTGCCAACTCGGACACCTCCAACTCTGGTACTCAGCTCCCAGCCTCACCTGACTCTCGCTCTACCAGCTCAGCCAGCCGTGACTTGCCCACCCCTCTCAGCCTTACCAACAACCAGGAAACTGTAAGCTACAAACTCATTTCTTTCACGGTCAAACCTGCATATACTCACTCCAGTCTCTGTTCTAGAACCCCACCGGAACCATCGGATCTCAGACCATCATCTCCTTCATACATTATAATAAACCTTTTTACTTACCTTTGTCTCCGTGCATGATTCTGCATGTCGTGGGTCAAAAAACTGCAGCCCAGCATGACAAAGGTGGGGAGAGAGAGGGGGGGGGGTTCCACAAAAATAAACAATAATGAACAAGAGTCTGCTTCTAGACCTGCAGAAAGAGACTAAAAAAGCACCCCCCCCCCCACACACACACAAAAAAAAATGGGACACAACAACAATACAAGATCAAGCTATCACTGCGTCAACTTGATGAAGAAATATATAATCAACATTGTTTAACTGAACAATCACACGATAATAAATCACAGTGCATTAAGTGCCCACCATAGTCTTAAGACCTGTGTTTAACGTGCCCAAACCCATACTTTTGAGAGCACCATGTGAGCACCTGTGTGTGTACACGCGCTTGTTTATGTAAGGTTTCTCTATAGGAGCGTCCATTAGAGAGTGTGAGGGACCACAGATCTGCCCCCCAAAGATGTGTAGGAGACGGGGGGAGCTCCAAGTCCCAGAGATCCAGGTGCTTCCCCAGAACACAGGAACCCCAAGGAGACTGCAACCAGAAAGGTCCCTGCTCCCCTCGAGAGGCACAGAGGATCGCCCCGGGGGACCACAACCAGCAGTCGGCAGAGTCCCGGGAGATATCAGCGGCAAGCCCACAGGCCCGCCCACAGCCTCCCACCCCCTAGCCGGCCGAGCCCAGGACCCAGCGACCCGGGACCCAGGGGCTACCACCCCTGCCGGGTACCCAGCAGAGCCCAGGGACCAAAGCCCCCACCGGGATTGATCAGGCAGACGCCAAAAATCTTAAACCACCACTCCTGTTTGGTCTCCTTTCTTATTACAGCCCACCACTTCCAGTCTGGGTTGTAACAATCTGCAGACAGATTTCTGAGTATCTCCTCCTTTGGTATACAGATCCTCACTGAGCCAAGTACTGTGAACAAATAGTTTCTCCATGGTATTATCCAGCAAGGTCCCGTTTTTGTCAAAACAAGGGTGAGGTAATGAAAAAATAGAAAAATTTCATTAAATTAACATTTAAATTATTTATATGCATCATTAAAATAAAAAAAACATGTTTTTAAATATATAAAGTGCACCAAACTTGACTCAGTCCATTCAACAATTCTAAATGGACAATTATGTAACTCATCAATTAATAATTTGAAAGGATAATTTGTCAATTAAATGCTGAAAAAAATAAACAATACATTAATGAGGAAAGAACTTTTTAAACTTGAACATACCTACACCCACAAGTCTATTTTTACTTGGAGTCTCCTCTCAAGAGTGGCTGAAGTAATATTACAACTTTGACAGAATACAAATTCTCTCTCTCTCTCTCTCTCTCTCTCTCTCTCTCTCTCTCTCTCTCTCTCTCTCTCTCTCTCTCTCTCTCTCTCTCTCTCTCTCTCTCTCTCTCTCTCTCTCTCTCTCTCTCTCTCTCTCTCTCTCTCTCTCTCTCTCTCTCTCTCTCTCTCTCTCTCTCTCTCTCTCTCTCTCTCTCTCTCTCTCTCTGGAAGCCCCACTCTAAGGGCCTTTGCAGTGTATTAGTGATTCATATATTGTACAACCACAGTCATAAAGTTTTCAATCAGTAGTTTTATTTCAGTATGTATTTTTCCAGTATCACAAAAAATATAATTTTATATGGTTAAAACCATCTAACGTATGTGCACTTTTTAAAACACTGCCCAGCAAACATTCGGACGTTTAATGACAGTTGAACGGTCACAACTGTAAAATGATATCACAGGAATTAGGAAAAAATAGCATAACATCTACTCTATTTTCCTTGCCCGGACTCGAACCTGGATCCTCCGGGGGGAGAGTCACCCGCTCTACCAGCTGAGTTATGACAACAACTACTGAATATCAGATTTTTTTATATGAATATATCTCCCATCATTTTGGTCCGACAGGAAGCCAATGGGCCAATGAGGTAGAGGGTAAAGTGCGGGCAAAACTAACCAATCAGAGGACAGAGAAGATCTGCCACAGGCCACGCCTCCAGAGTGCCAAGACCCCTTAACAGCCGAGCAAGCGGAGTCAGAAACCGAACGCGCAGAGAGGCTGCCGCGCGCGCACGTTTTCCTCTGCCGTGTGCTCGTTGGCAACGCGCGCCCGCAGGTTTGTCACTTGTGCACATCCTTGTGCGCTCACAGACACAGTTTGCTCCCTAAGTGCACAAATGACCTCTCGCCATGTATATTTTCACTCGCGAGTCCCGTTCACACGCGCGATGTGGACCCAATCCGCGTGCACGAGTTGTGGCATGGGTCTAACGCCATAGACTTCCAGCAGTCCTGTATTTGTCTGAGAACCAGAACCGGGGAGGCCCGCGCTCCCCCACTTTGTGCCCGGAGGCAGGCCCCAAAGTCGGCATTGGAGCGTGCGCCTTGCCTCTGGGAATGAGCTCCAGTAGTCTGGTTTCCTTTTTCCACCTTCAGAATATTGCTAAGATTAGAAGCATAATTTCCAGGAGTGATGCTGAAAAACTAGTTCATGCATTTACTACATCAAGACTGGATTACTGTAATTCATTACTCTCAGAAAGTCCACAGAATGTAGTTAAAAGTCTTCAGCTTGTCCAAAATGCTGCAGCTAGAGTTCTGATGAGAATTAAAAAGAGTGATCATATCTCTCCTGTCTTAGATTCCCTACATTGGCTACCTGTTAAATTCAGAATAGATTTTAAGATCCTTCTTCTCACATATAAAGCTCTTAATAATCAAGCTCCATCATACATCAGTGATCTGATTGTTTAACACATTCTCACACCCTAAGCGTCGGAAACAAGCGCTTGGTCAGCCACCCTCCACGTCAGACCCCAGACGCCAAAAGTGCCCTTTTTCGTTACTTATGTGCGAAAAGAGGTTTTTCCCTTTTGTAACTGCAGATCCCAATGCAGCGTAAAACTGACGTGATTAGATATCTGCCGATGCAGCACAGAACCAGCTCGTTTAACTGCACCTAAACCTTAACGTTTCACTATTTATAACCTTCCCCTGCACCCTCATCCTAACCTTAACCCTCATTTAACCGATGCGGCACCGAACCAGCTCATTTAACCGCACCTAAACCTCAAATGCAGTACCGAACCAGCTCGTTTAACCGCACCTAAACCTTAAAGTTTCACTATTTATAACCTTCCCCTCTCCCTCATCCAAACCTTAACCCTCTTGCTACCTAAAACGTTACTCTCACTGTGATCAAGCGTTTGTTTCCCATGCATTCTGACTCTGACAGTCAGAGTCTGACTGTCAATTTTCGTATTTACCGCCCAAGGGGAACGTTAGAACATACCATCTGGCGAGGGGGAGGTTACACATACCCTCTACTTTTAACCTCCACCGTGGTAGTTGAAACCTCCCCCTCACGTTGGCTCGGTCAAAACGCGACCAATGACGAGGCGCCTCCCGCCGTTCACTTCATAGAGCCAGCTCTTAGAGCGATCGACACATCACTAATGTGTTCGCTAGCAAGATGGTTAAGGTTAGGATAGGGGTGAGGGGAAGGTTAAATAAGAGGATAAGGTTAAATAAGAGGACACGGTTAAGGTGAGGTACAATGAGCTTGTTTGGTGCCCTGGCTGCGGACATCCCATTCCGTCAGTGTAACGCTGCATTGGGATGCAACGGTAGCAGACATCCCATCACATCAGTTTTACGCTGCATTGGGATCTGCAGTCAAATAAGGGAAAACCCCCTTTTCGCACATAAGTAACGAAAAAGGGCACTTTTGGCATCAGGGGTCTGACGTGGAGGGTGGCTGACCAAGCGTTTTTTTTTTTTTTGACGCGCTGGGAGTGAGAATGTCTTGGATTGTTCCATATGTTCCTAACCGAGCACTTCCCTCTCAGACTGCAGGTCTACTGGTGGTTCCCAGCATATCTAAAATTAGGATGGGAGGCAGATCTTTTAGCTATCAGGCTCCTCTCCTGTGGAACCAGCTCCCAGCCTTAGTCCGTGAGGCAGACACCTTGTCTACTTTTAAGAATAGGCTTAAAACATTTTTATTTGATAGGGCCTATGGTTAAAATCTGATGTTAGCCTAAATCTGGACAAGTGCGGGAGTAGAGGGAGGTGGAGTGTACAGTCGGTAAAGACGGCTCTCCCTTTGCCCTGACTCCAACATGCCTCCATCTAAATAGGATAGATTATCCTGAGTTATCTCTGTAGTTATGCTGCTATAGGATTAGCCTGATGGAGGATACACTGACCACTTCTCACACTCTACTGCTTTCTTCTACAGTCTGTTCTTTAACTGTATTATTTTCTGCAATTTCAGCTGTTAACTTTATTTTCTCTCTAAGTGTTTTTAACCCCAGAAGAAGCTACGGTGATGTTCTGCTGAGCTGTGGTGGCCTCATGGAGGGGGCCATCATCTAGCACACTGCTGCTAACCACTAAAACATTCTCCCTCTCCTGATAAAAACTTTTTGCTTTCCTTGACGTTGGATGTGCTACTACTAGTTTATCCGTTTAATTATAGATCCACTAGGATAAATACAATAAAGTTTATCTTTCACCAAATAGAATATTTACTAAGACATCACAATATAACTATAGACACATTACTTGTCTTTGTGTCCGTGTGTGTGTGTGCGTGCGTGCGTGCGTGCGTGCGTGTGTGTGTGTGTGTGTGTGTGTGTGTGTGTGTGTGTGTGTGTGTGTGTGTGTGTGTGTGTGTGTGTCTGCTCTGTCTTCTCGATCCCCAGTGAGTCGTGGAGGATGGCTGCTTATACTGAGCCAGGATTCTCTGGAGGTTTTTTCCTGTTAAAAGTGAGTTTTCCTCTCCACTGTCGCTTTATGCTTGCTTAGTATGAGGATTGCTGTAAAGTCACTGACACTAGTCAGTGACTTGATGCAATTTGCTGGGTTCCTTATATAGGAAATATTATTTCTGATTGGCTTAATGAACTGACCTGATTTGGAATGTTTATTATGTGAAGTGCCTTGAGACGACACTTGTCGTGATTTGGCGCTATATAAATAAACTTGAATTGAATTGAATTGAATGGTATTTGTCTGAGAACCAGACCCGGGGAGGCCCGCGCTCCCCCACTTTGTGCTCGGAGGCAGGCCCCAAAGTCGGCCTCAGAGCGCGCGCCATGCCCCTGGGAATGAGCTCCAGCAGTCTGGTATTTGTCTGAGAACCAGACCCGGGGGCGGTAAAATCCCCAAAGTATGGCCCAGAGATGGCTCACTCTGCATGGGCAAGACTGCCGTTCAGCTGGGCCTCCTCGGCTGGTCCTCCCGTGGCCTTCCCTACTAACCCGAGGATGGTCATCGTCCGGTCCTTCCAAAACCTCCAGGGGCGCAGGGAAATCAATTTTACTTGCCATAAGGCAGACCACTTTAAGCGATAAGCGATTAGTGCAATGGTCATTGTTCGCACTTTCCAAAACCTCCAGGGGTGCAGGGAAATCAATTTTACTTGCCATGAGGCGGACCGTCTTAAACGTTAAGCAACTAACGTTTTGGTCATCGTCCGTTCCTATCCAAACCTCCATGAGCACAGGGAAATGAATTTTACTTGCCATGAGGCCTAGCACCTTAAGCGTTAAGCGAGCAGTGAAACACGGGTTTTGGAGCGTTGGACTTTGTTTTTGAGCAAAGAGGTCGCCGTTTGGTCAAATCTCAATGGCTTTTCAAGCGGTTTCCGACTCCCTGCGCCTGGGGAGCCCCCCAGAAGCCTCGGGCGGTGGTCTGGGGGGACATTCGTGCCGGTCCGGGCCCGGTACCGGCCCGGGGAGCCGGACCACGCTGCCAGGTGATGTCTTTCTGGAGTTTCTACACCGATTTTTGCAGGGTTTTCGACTGCTTCAACCAGGGCACGTGCTGCAGGGCCCAAGGGAGGGCCTGCCTGAACTGGGTCCGACGCAGGGTCAGACTCATGGAGCCTACGGCGGGGGGGGGGGGGGGGGGGGGGGGATCTTTAGGCTCACAGCGGGCTGCTGAGGGCCAGATCGGACCCCGGGAGGCACTCCTCTGCCCAGATTTGTGCTCCCCTGCCCCGCTGGGAATTAAAGACACACTGCCATCACCTGCTGGAGACTGGTGCGCCCTGCTGCGGGCCTGATCCGACCCAGGTTTTAGCTACCCCAACATGCAGGGAATTAAAAACACACAGCCATCACCTGCTGGAGCCTGGTGCGCCCTGCTGCGGGCCTGATCCGACCCAGGCCTCAGCTGCTCTGACCCGCAGGGAACCAAACACACACAGCCATCACCTGCTGGAGACTGGTGCGTCCCGTTATGCACCTGATCCGACCCAGGTTCCAGCTCACCCACCCCGCAGGGAATTAAAAACACATAGCCATCACCTGCTGACACTGGTGCGCCCTGCTGTGGGCCTTATCCGACCCAGGTTTCAGCTCCCCCACCACGCAGGGAATGTAAAACACACAGCCATCACCTGCTGGAGCCTGGTGCGCCCTGCTGCGGGCCTGTTGACATATTCCCCAGCATCTGATTAGTGGGAAAATACATACATCAGAAATCTTCAAAGAAAAAAGGAAAACTTGGAACTTGTGTGTTTTTATGCCTAATAATGCGTTACCCGTGTTTACAGAAGCAGGTGTCTTTTGGGCTGCCAGCGGAGGCTTACAGCTGTGCTTTGTCATCAAGTAGTTCAAGTGTAAAATGGCGCCTGTGATTCCTTTACGTTACTGTTTTTACTTGCAGTCAGTCTGATTATTTAAGTCACAAAGCACAGTTGGGATCACAACTGATCAACTGTCACGTTGCGGGTGTGGATGACGGCGGACCATGTGTGGTGGAGCAGATCAGGAGGCAGGAATGCAGGCACGGATGAAATAAAAGTAGTTTTAATGTCAGAGCGGGAACGACAGAACAAAAACAACGCTGACAACAAACAATGATCCGACCAAGACTGATACAAGAAGGGAGGTATAAATACATAGAGGAAAATCAGGAATACATGGGCGGATTAACACGGGGCAGGTGAGAACAATAAGGACTAATCAGGCAGGGGAGAGACACAGTCAGGGAGGCAGGGGCAGATGAGAGAGACAGTCAGGGAGGCAGGAGCAGATTGTGACATTAACCTTTTCACATCCGATACGATACTGATATCGTATTGACCGATACAGATATTGGTCCGATACGATATCAGCACAAATCATACAGATCTGTTTCGTTGTGTGGAATGTATGAAAGGCTTGATAAAGTGATATTACTCAATTGGAGAACAAGAGCCAATAACAGTAAGTATGAAAAAAACATGACCTTTTTTTTAACTGTTGGTTGCAAAAATGTGAACCTAACGGACCGTTCGGGGATTTTTGATGCAGTTCGACATGATCTGATACAGAGTTTTTGGGTCGATTTCGAACCACTTCCGATATCGATATCGGAACGGGACATCCCTAGTTTTAAGGACACTAATACTCACAGTGCTAGTTGGATCCATTCACTTACTGTGTTTTATGCTAAGCTAAAGCCAGACATGAAAACAGGTCAGGGGTGAAAAAGGTGAGAAGTACAACATATGTATGATCCAGGGTCAAAGGCAAAGCCAATTAGAAAATAGCCCTTTTAGCCCCGTTGACTTGCATTCATTTTTTTCGTTCTTCTGCGGATCAGCCGACCAAAAAGGGAGGAGACTTCAGCTCCCTACGGTTAAACTGGTTAAACCATAAAACCTGGCCTCCTGTACAACATTTCTCATTGGATCTGCACGAATCACCTCTGAAAGGTGAAGGATTTTCATGTCTGTAAGGCGAAAGGACTACAGGGTCAGGAGAATGCCTGGTTATAAATGTTTTTTTCCACTTCTCTAATGCTGCCAAATTATGGAAATTCCCTTTAAGTAACTTTATGACAAATTAACCACTTTAAAAAGATATTTCACTTTTACTGTGATTACATGACACACTTAAACATGAACCTAAATTAGTTATTACTCATTCCCATTGTCTACAAAGGATGAGCAATTAAAGGCTAAATGTGTCACTCATATGGATCATCTGTTCAATCTTTTAGTTCTTTTTAAACACAGAAAGGTTTAACCTTTCTGTGTTTAAAAAGAACTAAAAGATGGAATTAGAATTTCAACACACCAAAGACATCATCTGTGTTAATGAGGATTGTAAATTATTTCTATTTCAATTACTCAGATAAGACTCGACATATCAGCTTTGTGAGCCTTTAAAATAAATGAAAGCCAGAACAAGATTCTGCAGAAAAACTGAGTCAACTCGACATGTTTTAAATCTAAAAAACCAAATATTTACTGTGGAAGTATAATTTGGTAACTTTAAACACTTTTAAAACCTTCTAAACATTACAAATGTATTTCCACTTCCTGTCTGAGGATTAAAGCATCAACGCTAACTTCTATCCCTCAACACACTCACATTAATCTTTATATAACATGATGATTAACTAGGTCACTCAGGAGTTTAGTTACACATAAAACTGGAGACTTTTATGGGTTAAACTCAGAAATAACTGAATGCATTTTCATTAGTGGCTGAAGGTTTAAAACCCAGATCTATGAACCAATAAGAAGTAGGAACAGGAGTCACCTTCACCGCTGATTACAGCTTAAACAGCTTTATTTCCACTCAGCGGCTAAATCTTATTTACCTTCTAACTCTACATTTTATATGACTTCATCACATTCTGACATGTTGAAACTGATCCTGAAAAAAAGCTAAAAGATGCTTCAAACTTGCATAAAATATACGGAAGCTCAGTTCACCTGTGATTCTGTTTTCTTGCATTTCTTGTCAATCAGATGCTAAACTTTTTCTCCTGAATCACAGGAAATGTGTAGATAAACCTCCATGTTAAATGTGTAACTGCTTAGTTTCCGCAGGTTCTACAACCCCTCAAGGTGCTTCATAACACAATCGGTCATTCACACGTTCTCACGCTGGTGGTGATGAGCTACGATGTAGCTACAGCTGTCCTGGGGCGCACTGACAGGCGAGGCTGCCGAACACAGGAGCCACCGGTCCCTCCAACCACCAGTGTAGCGTGAAATACAACAAATTAATTACGACCAATAAGAATGAATATGAATATGAAGTATCAACCTGATTGAACTTTGAATGTTTAATCAGAAGATTCTAGGGTTCTTTGCTTCTTCAGGGACCATAAACACGCTTCGTATTAATTCAGACATTCAGTATATAGTTTATAAAATAAATGTAACTATTTTCCTAAACTAATAATTGTAGCCTCTAGAAATGGTCAGTTTTCCACCTACAGTCTGACCTCTTCAGTATCTGGCCATATGGAGACATATGTCTTAACCATCAGTATGGGTTTAGGAAGAATCGTTCAACCTCATTAGCAGTTATGGATTTGGTAGAGCAGATTGCAACAGCAGTAGATCAAAAACTTCATGTAATGGCTGTCTTAATTGACTTGAGTAAGGCATTTGATTCAATTGATCACACATACCTGCTCAAGAAATGTGAATACTATGGTCTTCGTGGTAAAACCAATCAATGGCTTGAAAGTTATTTAAGCAGTAGATTTCAATATGTAAATGTTAATGATTTAGATTCACAGCTTGAAAGAGTAATATGTGGTGTACCGCAAGGCTCGGTGCTAGGACCGAAATTATTCAACCTATACCTGAACGACATCTTTTCTGTATCGTCTCAGTTAAAATTTATTATATTTGCAGATGATACAAATTTCATTTGTATGGGAAAAGATATGAGTACATTATTACAAGAGGTTGAAAACGAATTGGGTTCAATAAAAAAATGGTTTCATTACAACAAGCTATCACTAAATGAAAATAAAACCAAATTTATGATATGTTCAGGGAACAGGGACAATGACGGTGCTAAGCTGTATTTAAATGGAGTCCCAATTGAACAAGTACATGAAACTAAATTCCTAGGTGTGATTATTGATAGTAAACTCAGTTGGAAACCACATTTCGAATATATCAAATGGCAAGTGTCTAAATCTATTGCTATACTTTATAAAACTAGTGATGCACTTAATAAAAAAGCCTTGTTTTTGATTTATAGCTCTTTAGTTATGCCTTATTTGTCTTACTGTGCAGAGATTTGGGGAAATGCAGGTAAAACGTGTGTTGAGACTGTATTTAAATTACAAAAAAAGGCGATTAGAATAGTTAATAAATTGGGATACCTCGAACCAACCCATAATCTATTTAGTCAAACTAAAACGCTAAAATTAGGAGATATTATTAAAGTAAAAATCTTAGAGATTCTTCATAAAGTAGTTAATAATAATATTTCAAATTGCATAAAAGTTTATTTCAAACCAAGAGATGATCATTATAATCTCAGAGGTGTATTTATGTTTGAATGTGTAAAAGCCAGAACTAATGTGAAATCAAGATGTGTTTCCGTTGATGGTGTGAAATTGTGGAATGAGTTAGATGATGATTTGAAGAAATGTACTTCTTTACTAAAGTTTAAAGCAGGTGTAAAGTGTCACATATTTACAGGGTATGAAAAGTATGTATAGACATTAATGAATTTTCATTGTGGCACTGACTGGACAAGACACACTCACCATATATTCATGACGCAAATTAGAATTAACGTCACTGCACTTAGATATTTTCTTATCCTCAAATCAGCATCTTCACATCTGAGGGAGGTGTGTATCTGAGTTTGTTGGCAAAACCCCTTTACAGGGCAAGTTCTGACTTGTCAGTAAACCAAAATATGGCCATTATTAAAACAGCATCACTTCCTGAGTCACTCAGTTGAGCCCAACTCATCGGAGGAAGCCTCTTCTCCTGTCGCATCTTTGACAAGTTGTCAAACCTGTTGCACGCTACAGCTGATACCGCAAACGGTTCTTTCAGAACAAAGCTGAACAAGCTCAGACTCCCTAAGAGTCCTTCTAGGTGCAAGCTAGTTCCAACCTGTTGTGCCTGGTGACATCTCTGGACTGAAGTAGTCGGTGCTGTGGTTAATCTACTGAACCTCGGTGCCTAGAGGTCATCCGACCTTCCTGACCTCCGGATTCGCTAAGAGGGTCTCCAACAAGGGTGAGGTAGACAGAGCATGATTGTGTCTGATGTGGTTTTATAAACCATTAATTATAGTTTATAGCAGACCAAATTCACTCCCACTCAGAACTCAGTTTCTCCAGATACAAAGGTTCTGATAACATCACATTCACACATCATCACACCTCATTTTCCATCCACTTAGATTCATCCGTCACATAAAGTGTTTCCTAGTTGTCATGTTTTTAGTTGTTTAGAAAATAAATGTCTTACTTTTATAAACTTGACTCTGTCTGAATGAATACGAAGTGTCTCACGATCCCTGAATAAACAAAGAATGTCAGTTCCAATACCATCATGAAAACTTGAACTCTGTGGGAGTGTTGGGAGCCTAGAGGAATCCAAACAAGCTGAATTGTAAAGGAAGCAACAAGTCGGAGATTGTAAACAGTGGGAGTGCTTTTGTTGTCTCATCGGCCCGACCTGGCAAACCGGGCCCGGCAGCGCCGAACCCGGCCCAGCCCAGCGGCTCCGAGCTTGACGTGGTTCTACCGGCCCGACCCAGTGGCACCTGGCCTGGCGTGGTTCCATCCGCCTGGCACGGTAGCGCCATACCCGGCGTGGTAACGCCGGCCCAGCCCAGCGGCACCGAGCTTGACGTGGTTCTACCGGGCTTACCCAGTGGCACCGGGCCCGGCGTGGTTCGATCCGCCTGGCCCGGCAGCGCCGAACCCAGCGTGGTTACGCCGGCCCAGCCCAGCGCACCGAGCCTGACGTGGTTCTACCGGCCCGGCCCAGCGGTACCGGGCCTGACGCGGTTCCATCGGCCCAGCCCAGTTCCGCCGACGGGGCAACACCGACTCCGGCGGGGTCCTGCTGAGCCAGGCCCAACAACATTCATCGCGTCGCGGTGAGCACGGAACCAGAGGACGACGGTTGCAGGTGAGAGGAAGAGATGCCAGGAGGACGAGCCGGTGGACGAGGTAAAGAAATGGCCACAGAAGACCTGGAGGAGATCAAACGATCTCTGAACTTTATGTCAGGTGAACTGTCAAAAGTAACATCGCAGCAGGATCGATTATTGAGACTGATGGAGGAGGTGAAGGAGCTTAAAATACTGTTAACTGAAAAAGATAAGAAGATTTCAGCCTTAGAGCAAAGAGTTGATGAACTTGAACAATATACAAGACGAGAGGATTTGGTGATAATGGGACTAGAAACCCGACACAGAAGCTACGCAAAAGAAGTAGCAAATCATGACTCAGCAGAAGAGGCTTCAGACAAAGAACTTGAGACACTAGAGCAGCAAGTTGTTACTTTTCTGCACAGCAAGAACATAATTATTCAAAGAGATGCTATATCAATACGTCATGCAGTGCCAAAAAAATTTGAGAAAGCTAAACCAACTATTGTTGTAAGGTTTACCAGCAGAAAACAAAGAAACAGCGTTCTGTTACAAGCAAACAAGCTTAGAGGCACCAATGTGTACATAAATGAACATTTAACCAAAAAAAATGGGACAATAGCTAGAGAGGCACGGATGCTAAAAAAGCAGAAAAAAATTGTAGCTACATGGACAAGGAACGGGAGTGTATGGATCAGAGAACAAGAAGGGTCACAGGCTTAGATAATAAAGGAGCTGGGAGAACTGGAAAAATTTAATAAACAGTGAAAGTTGGAAGAGGGATGTAGAATCAAGTAAAATCTCATATAGCATCACATAAATAAGATACAAGTAAACCACAACACAAGCATATGGACATAACAACAAATACTTATGAGGAACTAGAATACAAGATATATGACCCTGGAAAGGAACTAGAAAATAATTTGCACATACATATGAATAATAAATGTGAATATTTTAGTGAACAAGAACTAAGGGATTCAGTTTTGACAGAAGGTACACTCTCGATCATTCACTTCAATAGTAGAAGTTTGTATTGCAATTACTCTAAAATATTTGATTATTTAACACAAAATAAAAAACCATTTCAAATCATTGCTATAACAGAAACATGGTTAAAAGAAGGAGATGAGGAGGAGGTACAAATAGAGGGGTATGAAATGTACTTTATGAATCGGAATAATAAAAGAGGAGGTGGTGTTGCACTGTATGTATGTCACAATTTAAAAAGTAAAGTCATTCATAACATGTCAACAGCCATCCAAGATGTCATGGAAATGATCACTATTGAAATAATCTCTGAAAAGACAAAAAACATAATAATAAGTTGTATCTATAGAGCGCCTGGATCTTGTGTAGAAACATGTACAAATACAATTACTGAGATGTTGAGTGGAATCTGTAACAAGGAAGTATTTCTCTGTGGGGACTTTAATGTTGATCTGAAAAATGTAAACAATTCAAAGACAGCAAACGACTTCATAAATTCAATGTATCTACTGGGTCTGTTTCCTCTCATAACCAAACCAACAAGAATTGATGCGCATAGCTCAACAATTATAGATAATATATTTACTAATGCTTCAGAAGGGATAGAGAGAAGTGGAATAGTGATGACTGATATCAGTGATCATCTGCCAATTTTCACAGTCTATAAAAATCACCAGATCAAAAATCAACAAAAAATGGAAAAACTTATAAGGGACAGGTCACAAAACGCTATAGACGCACTAAAAAGAGACCTGGAACAACAAAACTGGGAAGAAGTATATGTTGATGATGTAAACATGGCTTACAATTCTTTTATAGGAATATTATGTAGTCAATATGACAAAAACTGTAAAACAAAAACTCAAACACAAAGAGGGAGGATGAACAAACCATGGATGACAAAAGGGCTGCTGAACGCCTGTAAGAAAAAAAATACATTATATAGATGTTTTTTAAAACTAAGAACAAGTGAAGCAGAAAGGAAATACAAAAAATATAAGAATAAATTAGTTTCTATAATCAAAAGACAAAAAAAGGAATATTATAGCAATTTATTAGAAGAAAACAAAAATAATATTAGAGCAACTTGGGGAATAATAAATAATGTCATAAAAAGAAATCAAATAGCTTCAACTGTTCCAAATTATTTTGAAAACGGACAGTATGAAATTAGTGAAACCAGTAAAATAGTAAATGAATTTAACAATTGTTTTTTACTAATGTGGGACCTGACCTGGCAAAAAACATTCCAAAAAGAACAAATTATAGTATAGGCGAGAATATCAAAAGCAATAAAAACAGTATATATTTAAGTCCAGTAACTAGTGATGAAATAAGAAATATTATCAATAAATGCATCAATAAAAGAAGTACTGACTGTGATGGTTTAGACATAACATTAATAAAAAATATAATAGAAAGTATTATTCATCCTTTGACTTACATATGTAATTTATCTTTTGCAACAGGGACATTTCCTAACAGGATGAAAATTGCAAAAGTCATACCTCTTCATAAAAGTGGAGACAAACATATCTTTTCCAACTACAGACCAATATCTTTATTGTCACAATTCTCAAAAATATTAGAAAAATTATATATTGCCAGGTTGGACCGATTCCTGATCAATGAAGAGGTATTAAATGACAGTCAGTATGGTTTTAGAACAAATCATTCAACATCCATGGCATTAATGGAATTAACAGAAGAAATATCGGAAGCCCTTGACAAAAAAAATCATCTCATAAGTATCTTTATTGATTTAAAAAAAGCATTCGATACAGTGGATCATACAATTCTTATTAAAAAACTTTGTAAATATGGCATCACAGGGATGGCCCTAAAATGGATAACAAGTTATCTTACCGATAGGGAGCAATATGTTCAAATAAACAACACAAAATCACATATAAATAACATTACTTGTGGTGTACCACAAGGGTCGGTATTGGGCCCTAAACTATTTATCATTTATATAAATGACATTGTTGAGGCATCCAATATATTAAAATGCACCTTATTTGCAGATGATACAACGTTTTACTATTCAGGAGATAATGTTGAGCAGATGATAGAAGTGATACAAGCAGAGATGAAAAAAATTAAACTATGGTTTGATGGAAACAAACTATCATTAAACAGTGATAAATCCTGTTTTATGATATTTAGTAATACAAATTCAAATGATGAAATTTTATTAAATATAGATGAGATTAATATTAAAAGAGTTAAAGAAGTCAAGTATCTGGGAGTCATCATTGATGAAAAAATGTCTTGGAAACTGCATATAAACAGTGTCAAAACTAAAATATCTAAAACGATTGCACTGTTACATAGAGCAAAAGGGTTGCTTGATAATAATTCATTATATTTGTTGTATAACTCACTGATCATACCATACCTGAACTACTGCATTGAAATCTGGGGAACAACATATAAAACTTACACAAATTCGATCTACATCTTACAGAAAAAAGCAATAAGAATAATCACAAGGAGCAACTACAGAGATCCGTCCAATCCATTATTTATTAAATTAAAAACACTAAAATTCTATGATCTGGTGGACTACAATATTTTAAAATTTATGTATAATGCAAACAAAAGGAACGTACCTGCAGGATTAATTAAACGATTTTCAAAAAGACATAGCAAATATGATTTAAAGGGACATGAATTATTTAACATACCTAGACATCGGATACTCGTAAAAGAACATTGTGTCTCCATATATGGAGTTAAACTGTGGAATAAATTGAATACTGAACTCAAGAATGCAAAAACAATATTGACTTTCAAAAAAGAAATAAAAAATAAAACGATTAACTTATATAGATCCGTTACATAAATGTGTGAGGGGAGGGGGGTGGGGGGGATTAAAGGAACAAGATATTAACCTAGTATGTGCTTGTATGTGTATATATGTATGTATATAGATCTGTAACTTAATGCTTCTTTCTGTGTAAATTGTTTTCTTTTTCTATTTTTCTCTCAAATTCATGGGTTGAGATTGTGTCGGCCAACAGGTCCAGGAACTATATTGTTCAATTTCCTTAAGAATCATATGATTATTTCATTTGTATTAATGCTATTTTAGTTAAAAGGGGCAGACAACATAAGTTTTTCTTCTTTCTGTCCCCTTTTTCATTTTGGCTTGCAGCAATTTAATTCTGATTGTATTTTTATTTTATTGTCAATAAATTAAAATAAAAGATTTAAAAAAAAAATCTTCTGGTTAAACATTCAGAGATCAATCAGACTGGATTTCCATATTTATATAGAAATTCACATCTTATTGGCCAAATGCAGTGTAGTATATTGAGCTTAAAAAGCACCCAAATTAAATACGTATGCTAACCCTACATGATTATGACAAGATGTGGCGTAATGGACATGGAGTGGTTTAAGGTCAAGGTTGAGGTCAATTTTATTTATAGAGTGCATTTACAGCAGCAAAGCTACACCCAAAGCGCTGTACAAGGTAAAACAAATCAACAATAAAAACCTAAAATAAGATGAGCACACAACAGTCACAATCTATAATAAAAACTGTTAAAAACTATTAAGATGCTCAAGTCAACCTGCATTAAAAGCCAAATCAAAAAAAGCACATCTTAAGAAGGGATTTAAATACTCTAGATTCTGTGTGGTCCTGATGTTGAGAGGTCGCTTGTTCCACAGTTTGGGCCCAACCACAGAGAACGCTCAGTCACCGTGAGTCTTGCGGCGGGTTTTTGGAACTGTTAAAAGAGCTCGAGAGCTGGACCTCATGGTTCTGGCAGGGACGTAAGCAGACAGCAGCTCAGAGATGTAAACTCGGGCCAGGCCATGGAGGGATTTAAAAACAAAAAGTAACATTTTGAAATGGATCCTGTAAGAGACAGGAAGCCAATGGAGAGAGTCCAGAACCGGGGTTATGTGATCCCGCTTGCTGGTGCCGCTGCATTTTGGACCAGCTGAAGTCGGTGTAGGGAGGACTGGTCCAGGCCATAATACAGGGAGTTGCAGTAGTCCATGAACAGATGTATGACATGTTCCAGGACATTAGCAGGAAGGTATGGCTTCACCTTTGCTATCTGCCTTAAATGATAAAAACCTGATTGGACCACTGCACTCACCTGCCTTAAGATTAAAAGAACCATCTAAAAACACACCAAGGTTTTTAACACAGGGTTTTAGAAAACCAGAACAAGGACCAAGAGGACAACAACGTTAGATTAGGACTGCCAAATAGTAAAATTTCAGTTTTTTTAATTGTTGAGCTTAAGAAAATTAATGGACATCCAATGTTTGACGCTTTTTAAGCATTCCAGTAATGAGCCAATTGACCTGGCATCACTAACTGGTGAATAGATCTGAAGGTCATCAGCGAAACAGTGAAAGGTAATTTTGTACTTCTCAAAAATAGAGCCTATGGGGAGCATACAGTAAATCCTCTAATATTAGCCTGTATTTAATTAACTGCCAGGTATCATATTTTGGCTGGTGTCGGAGTCGGCTGAGGTGAATAATGGCCGTTTTTTTTATTGTGGCCGGGTGGAATGTGGTAACAAGCAGGATAGACTGCGAGGGTAACTTTAACCATGCGGAGACGAAGAGGAGGCAAAAATTTGATATCAAGTTTGAAGAGAACTTGCTGATTATAATGCATAACGCTCTGGGGAGCAGATTTAGAGGCCACATAAATAGTGGATTTATGTTTGTAGATGAAAGGTTATACTGTGTGTAGCTGCTGTCAAAGGCAACTCTCGCATTTAAGTTCATTTTATTGGATTTAATGTTGAAACAATTAGTAGTTGAAAGATTGAGAAATAATATTTCAATAGTAATTCATGATCTGTTCATTAGATTTATATGTTTAAATGTGTATTTGTGTTAACTGTGCAATTAGATGGGAACCTTTTCTATATTTCCGTCCGTTGTTGCTAAGAGGGCATTTTTCTTGGCACACTCAGCAAGTAATTAAGAGACGAGCCACGAGGTTGCACGTCTGCTGTAAGTTAAATAAAAGAGTGCCTTTTTTGGACTACCTCACGGCGTAAGGATTAAAGTTTATTCCCTGTGAGTGAGGCCAATGAGGTAAATATTTCCTTTTGTTTATTATCGTTGTATATGTAAATTATGTAAATTTGCGTGATATTCTAGTGCAGTTACCGCAGTGTTAAGTGTAACGTGTATTTTATTGATCGATTTGTTGACATGTTTGTCATATAATGCTTAAGGACTTTATTAAGAATATTCATTTAAGTTTGTATTTCTTTTTAGTTCTGACGGCATTGTATCGGCTGTGGTTGGACATCATTACATGTTAAGACATGTCGAAGAATCCTCCTGTCCGAAATAAATGTCAGTAAACCAAAGAACAAGTTGAGCTTTATTAAGACTCGAGGGGAGTAACAGTGTGGTCAGTTAGATGGTGAAAATTGACCCTTTTTGTACATTACAACTAGGCAAGGCAGGTTAAGTGTCTTGCAGTATTCTCAGGTCGGTCAACCAACTCGGTCGCCCGCCTCTTTCTACTGGAGTTAAACATCTGCTCCCTGGGACCCTACTAACATGCTCACATGCGTCCAGTTCTGCCTATGTCCATGATGTGTTGTGGAGACTAATGAACAAAAGCAGCTACATTCATGCCACACCATGAAATAAACGAGTACAACAGGAAACACATAGTTATGATTTTATCTGAAAAAATTTTCTTCCAGATGTTTTAACTCTGGAGATAACTCACGTATTCCTGCAACGCAAATCAAACAACTTTGGCCAACAGGTGCCTACTAAATCACCATTGTATCACGAGAGAGCGCTGCAGCAGGATGGGCGTTTCAAACTTTAGAACCACAGAAGAACCAGCTGCAGATTTAAGTGTCTAACTGCCAGAAAACAGAGAAATCTATAAGTGGGAGAGGAGGGTCGGAGTCATGGCTGCGATGTGGAGTTAAATGTGAAACAAGCTCCCGATGCTGCAGTCCGTCTGACACTGTTCAGCAGCAAAGTCAGCCAGCTGTTTACAGATGTTGGAGCAGCAGAACCACTCGATTTCTGCTCTGATGCCAAGGAGATGGATTATTGATTTATACCCTTGAAACATCACAAACCTGGTGCTGGACGTCACATCAGTGATGTATGAATTCTGATCATTTTCATATGGTTAAGCCTCTTTTATAACCAGGAAATCCAATCTTTGTTCTGGGATTCATCAGACTACTACATGCTAAAGCATCACAAGGCACACACAGGAGCAACACAACATCCAGATGTTTCATGATGTCTTCGCTAAAATAAATCATAAAAATAAACATTAAAGCTGCTGCAGATTCCACACAAACCCCTGATCTCCCAGTCTCAGGGCGGACACTCTACCACTAGGCCACTGAGAAAGGTGCAACTTGGTGCAAGAAGAAAGATAAAAATAAAAGATGAATAAATGTAGGAAGTAAGAAAGAAAGAAAACGATCTTTTAACCTTTTTAGCGCCTCTCAAGATAAAAATCTTCACAAAAACAAACAAAACATTTATTTATTAAAAAGTTAACAAAAAATGATTAAAATATGTTTAAAATGAGAAAAAATACATTTCGTGAATTTAAAAAAGGAGAGAGAAAATGAATAGCAAAGAGGGAACTCAGTGGATTCCGGAAAAGGCGGAACAAGAGCAGAATAAGGAGAGGGTGGAGATGAAGGTCCCACCAAAACCTGAACAGGTGAGTTTTCCGCTGCTTTTTTAAAGGAGACCACTGAGTCCACTGATCTCAGGCTCAGGAGGAGAGAGGTCCAGAGTCTGGGGCGACAGCAGCAGATGATCTGTCACCTATGACCTTTAGCCTGGTGGCTTTGGTCACTGGACCTCAGGGACCTGCTGGGGGTGTAGGGACTGAGAAGATCACCAATGTATGATGGTTCTTGTCCATCATACATAATCATGATAAAATAAGTTAAAGTAGCAATAATTAGAGAAACAGCTACTAAATACAGGACTACACTGATGCATCCTAATCTGAAAGACAAACTCTGAATTTACCCGTCACTCTTAGGCCTGGTTTACTCAGCAGGGTTTAGATGACTTCTAACTTGCAGAAACGACACACGTGGTGATAAAGTCGCGGATTTACAAGTGTTGGTCCTACACAAACAAAACTTCACACACGGAAATTCAGACAGCAAAAACTCTGGAGATCAAACGTGACTTTGGAGTTAACAAACATGGCGGTGAATGAGTAGGCTGTGTGAATCCGTCACCTCACTTTCTGATTGGCTGCACGTCACGTTCAACAGGCAGCTCACTCGTTTGTCCTCGATATCAAATCCAACATGTTGACTATCCCCGAGTTAAGATCGGGTCAGTTCCAAAGGCCTTCTGATTAGACCAGAGCGCTCTTCACACACTACACACAGCACGATTATCTGATGAAATTATCGTTAGAGCTGTTACAGTAGACGGGGTTCTTATGAAGGAAATGATCAACACATTTTTCTAAAAAAAGATGTTCTATATTCCTGCAGACAGAGTTTCATTTATTTGTGATAATTCATAAATTACCTGAAGGTCATTCCTTTGAAAAAGCCCAGTTTGATTTTTTTAATAAAAGATCTTCAGAGGGGGAAAAGTCATTAATTTTAATTTGTATTAGACCACCAACTCCATCTCATCACATTTAAAAAGGTGACTTTTTGTGATAAAGTTAAAATTCTGGAGCTTTTGTTTTGGATCAGAGGACCTCATGAGTTTGAACATAATGAGACACATTTGCATTTGAATTTTCTAATTTTCAGCCTCGAGTTTAAACGTTTCTTATCGTCAAAACGGATCCTGGTTGAGGCGGCGGGTTCAGGTGGAAGAAAAGCGCGGCTGCTTCAGGAACCACGTCCAGGAATATAATCCCTTTTTACTTCATTAAAGTTTAATTTTATGGCTTCATAATCAAAGCTTCCCATTAGTGGGGTGTGTTTTGAGCCAAGTCAAGAGGCTTGTTTAGTTTCCGACGTTTTCGTCAGATTCTCCTCCGTAACCAGAGAGAAATCAGCTCAGTAAAATCAAGGATTTCTGCCCTAACATTAAAGTTTTAATTACTAGAAGGCAGAACAGAAATAATTCATGTTAAGAATTTAATGACGTGTTTAAGGTTCTTGTGAATTTTTTGTTATTAAACTGTTGATATTATTGTTTGTGTTTTATGATTGAATGTGTCTTTAATGTGTTTTTAACAGTTTGAGTCGGTAGTGTCAGGGAACTCTAAACATGAAAACTCAAAAGTCAACCCAGAACTTCATTCAAGAGGAAGCAAAAGGTTTTATGATTTAAATGTAAAAAAATAGAAAAGATTCTTTCTAAAACGTGGGTAGAAAAGGGGGTGGCAGTCCTTAAAATTACATAAATATAATCTAATCATGTATTTCTATTGAATTCAGTGAGGACTTAATGTTTCCAGTTTTGTTTCCAATCTAATCTAAACTGGTTTCATTGTCGGGATCATGTGAAGCAAACACGGAGGTGACAAAAGCTGCAGGTTCCCCCTCATCCTCTAGAAGCCAGCTCCAAAATAGAACAAATCCTCATTGACTCCCATTTTAAAAAGCCCATTTCATAGAGGACACGCTGACCACTTTCCACTCTCTTCTACTTTCTTCTATAATCTGCTCTTTAACTTTATTATTTCTTGCTATTTCAGCTGTTAACTTTATTTTTTCTCTGTTTTTCTCCCCAGAAGAAGCTACAATGATGTTCTGCTGAGCTGATGGAGGGGGCCATCGTATAGCACACTGCTGCTAACCACTTAAACATTCTCCCTCTCCTGATAATAACATTTTGCTTTCCTTGACATTGAATGTGCTACTGCTAGTTTACTCGTTTAAATATAGATTGACTAGAATAAATACAATAAAGTTTATCTCTCACAAAATAGAATATTTACTAATAAATCACAATGTAACCATATTCATTTCTGGGACAGTTACATCGTACCAGTCATTATATCTGGAGCTAGATTTCAGTTCCTCCCTCTCTAAATACTGGTGAGCATATCGGTTAGTTTCAGTTGTGATGAGGGTCCAGAATTCCTCATCCAAAAAAACTGACAGAAAATCAATGTGTTCTGAATTTGACAGATCCCTGTCTCCACAGCATCCAACTGGCTCATCAAAATGCCTGATCCACTTGGAATACTGTTCCTCTTCTTCCAAACTAACCCAGCCATCATTATTTTTATTGTCACTGAGGCTGTGTTGGGCCACCCCCCTGCTAGCAGTGATTTGTTTCCCCGCGGTTCCTCCCCCTCCTGCTGCAATTCCCGTGGTTTACACCCCCGGGGCTGAATCGATCACCAGCGGAGTTTTCACCGGCCCGATCACCGCCACCACACACCCCCGGCACTGACCCGCTACGAGCTGCTCGAGCCCCCCCCCCCCCCCCCCCCCCCCCGCCACCTGTCTTCTCCCGGTTTCTCCCCCTCTGGCTCCAATTCCCACGGATTACACCCCCGGGGCTGAATCAATCACCAGCGGAGTTTTCGCCGGCCCGATCCTGGTGACGCCACTTAGAAACTTAAAAAATGTTACTGCGGCCATGTGCAGAACGCAGCTGGAGTTCATGAATAATCAGCGGTCTGCCTGCCGCTCTGCTCTAACGAATCCGCTACTGAGTCCATGTAAATAATATAATATAGGTGGAAACTGGATCTTTTTTGTGCTCCTTCTGGGTGTGTAAGTTAAGGGCATCAGGGGAGCCTGACAACCTTTAAGGAGAACGTTGGTTACGTATTGTAACCCCAGATTCTATGAGTCTAGTCACAGCTCTTAAGCTAGCAGCTATAGGAAGGATGATCTCAGCATCAGCCAATCATGAAGAGCTTAAATGTACGCCCACCAATGGTGGGCACCCCTTGTGGGTATATAAGTGGAGCGACTCCATTTTTTGCCTCCGATGGCTCTTAGTCCTAACAGATCCATTGGGGCCATTGGCTTAAGGGCTGCGACTAGACTCATAGAATCTGGGGTTACAATACGTAACCAACATTCTATTTTGTCTAGTCTTACCCCTTAAACTAGCTGCTATTGTAATGATGTGCAGCTGGATGGGTTTACGCCACACTGGTTAGCTCAACCAATGGTCACACCCAACATGTCTCCTTTTAGAGAGGGTCGCTCAGCGTCAGCCCAGGGCTTAAAAGGTTGAGGCAGCCAAAGAGAGGAGTGGGGCCCCCACTAAAATATCATCCACAAGAGGATGAAATTCATTCAAGTAGAGCTGATGTGGTGCCATAATGCTTTCACTCAGCCTACTGAGGTCCAAGCACTGAACGAGTGATGGATCCTGAAGACACATGTGTTAGGGCTGGGCGATATGGCAAAAATAGAATATCACGATTTTTCCAATATTTTATCACGATTTCGATTTCATCACGATTTTTTATCCATGAATAGCATAACTTCAATTGTGTATTAAAGAAGAGAAACATTGAATAAATAAACATTTATTCATATTAGGGATAATCAGCACAGTGCTAACACACTTATTGTGCTGTCCTCGCCCTGTGACTCTTAGTTTCACCTTGCTAGACAGCGAGATAACGATGCTCCAATAACCAGACTTGTTCTCCTTTTTTGTGCTGATTTATTGAAGAATGGCCTCTGACCATTGCCTTCTCTTTGACCATCGTAAAACTGAAAGTACAAAATACTGTATTAGCTAACTAACATTGTAAACTATCTTGTTACCTGCTTGCTGCAAGCTAACAAGATAAAACTTTCAAATGTACGAATTATCGTACCATTTTTACATAAAACAAAAAATAATGATCATTTTATCGACACTCATACTTACAGACATATCTCGTCCAAGGCAACAACATTTTAAGGTCCGTATCAGCTTAGAACAATAACATTAGGACATCACCTTCCACCATCTTTGATTTCTTCTTCACGTTCTCAATTTTTTTCCCAAAGTAACCAAACCTATATTACAAAGCAGCCACTAGAGGGAGCTCCAGGGCAGTTTACAACGATAACATCCAGTTTGAGTTATAAAAGGCAGAACACTCCCCGCCTGGTACAATGCAATTGTGCCACTACAACAAACTTTTCTGATAAACATTTAGAACAGTTACGGCTATTTCAAACACTTATTTATCACTTGATAAAAGCAAAACCAAATCAGCGATGGGTCTCAAAAGCAATTTTTCATTTCCATCTTTCCCAGTCTTTACTTCTGCTTTTGTTTTCTTGAATGATGCTGCCACACGTTTTAGTGAAGCAATAGTGTGACACAATCTCATCCAATGAGAGAATCTTTCAAAACGGCATGGCTCTAGCTGTGTTACTGAGGCTTTGGTAACAAAACTTGTTATATCAGTTCTGATCTCTGCATCTGTGTTGGGATCAATCAGTGTGAAGCTATCACAGTGAGACTTCTCTGTGTCGTGTTGTGTCAAAAAGGAAGGACCACTGAACCAGTTCGTGGAAACCAATGCAGAAGCTGCAATCGGTCTAGTGGCTGTGTCTGCTGGATTGTCACTAGTGGCTATGTAAAACCACTGTGACGGATGTGTAGTCTTTCTGATTCTAATCACTCGGTTTGCCACGTAAGTGTAGAACCTCTTTGTGTTGTTGTGTATGTAACCAAGAACGATTTTACTGTCTGTGAAAAATCTGACAGTGTCTACTTCAATGTCAATCTCATCTCTGAGGAGTTCGTACATCTCTACAGCTAACACTGCTGCACATAACTCCAATCTGGGAACAGTGTGAGCGGGTCTTGGGGCTACTTTGGACTTGCCCATGATGAACCCTGTGTGCCACTGACCTTCACCATCAAGAGCTCTCAGATATGCCACTGCTCCTATGGCCATGGTGGAGGCATCTGAGAATATGCACAGTTCTTTTTTCTCAGCAACCGCTTGGGAGAACGGTAGGTAGCACCTCGGTATCTGTAGCCGCTCAAGATCCTTCAATGAGCTTCTCCATTTGCTCCATTCCTCTTCTCTTTCTGCAGGAAGCGATTCATCCCAGTCCTTTTGCTCTGAGGTCAATTCACGTAGAAGAGCTTTTCCCTGCATTGTGATGGGTGACACGAAACCCAGCGGGTCATATAGACTGTTGACAGTGGCCAAGACACCTCTCCTGGTGAACGCCTTTTGTTCAGTGGTGACGCGAAAGGTAAAACAGTCATCTTTAAGATTCCACAGTAGCCCCAAGCTCCTTTGCAGGGGTATGTCGTCCAACTCCAAATCCAAGTCTTTCAGATCCTTGGCTCTCTCAGCAGCAGGAAATGCCTCCACTACTTTGTGGTCATTAGAGGCTATTTTGTGTAGCCTCAAGTTTGACTGTGCCAGCATCTTTCGAGCACTTGTGAGTGTCTCAACAGCTTCTTCCACCGTTGCTGTGGATGCGAGACCATCATCAACATAAAAATGTCTCATTACAAACTGCTTTGCATCATGTCCGTGCTCTTCTTCTCCCTCGACTGCAGCACGCCTCATACAATAAATAGCTACAGCTGGGGAAGGGCTATTCCCAAAAACATGAACCCTCATTCTATAGTCACAAATACCTTTGTCGGGATCGTTAGCTTCATACCAAAGGAATCTCAGATAATCCCTATGATCCTCTCTCACTTCAAAACAATAAAACATTTGTTGCACATCAGCTGAAAATGCTACAAGCTCTTTCCTAAAACGCATAAGGACACCTAGCAGTGTGTTATTTAGATCGGGTCCACTTAATAAGACTTTGTTAAGGGACTGTCCTTGAAATTCTGCACTTGAGTCAAAGACTACTCTCAGCTGATTAGGTTTTTGTGTGTGGTACACACCGAAGGATGGTAAGTACCAGTGTTCTTTGTTTGAGTCCAAAGGTGGAGCGACTTCTGCGTGATCGTTATCCAGCATGTTTTGAATGAATTCGATATATTGTCTTTTCATTTCAGGGTTCCCCTCCAGTGTCTTTCTGAGAGATTGGAGGCGCTTGAATGCTTGCTCTCTGTTACTTGAAAGCTTTGATCTTGGAGAGCGGAATGGCAAAGGTGCCACCCAGCTGTTGCATGCGTTTTGATACACCTCCTTTTCCATGATGTCAATGAAGTCTTTGTCCTCTACTGACAGTGCTGGTTTGTCATCATCCTTTGTCCTGACAAAAACAGTTTCTCCCAGTTGATTGGTGTTTGTGTTTCCCTTGTCCTTTTTGGGGTTGGGTGTGGTGTTTAACTGGTCTTTGATTTGAAACGTATTAGGGCATGGGCAGAGGTATGAAGCACGACCATTCGGAAGAATATGTGTTTTGAGAACACTCACTTTAGAGGGCTTATGCGTCTTCCCCATGCAGGCTTCCCCGACTATAACCCAGCCTAAATCCAAACGCTGCGCATAAGGTGTATTGTGTGGCCCATTGATTTTCTCTCTGACTTTGTGTACCTGTATAATGTCTCTTCCCAACAGCAACAGAATAGGTACTTGTTCTTCTACAGGAGGTACTTTTTCAGCTATCTTCTGTAAGTGTGGGAACTTCATGGCAACCTGTGGAGAGGGAATCTCTCTCCTGTCATCTGGAATCAGGTCGCATTCAATCAGGTTTGGGAGTGGAAGCTTCACTTTACCATCCATTGACTCAATTATGAAGTTTGTTGCCGTTCTGCCGACATTATCCGACAGTCCTGAGCATGTTCTGAGTGTGTAAGTTTCTGAGCGTGTCTTAATATTAAAGAGCTCAAAAAAACTGAGACTTAGCTAGTGACTTGTTACTTTGTTCATCAAGCACTGCATACATCTTTCTAGCCCGTACTTTTTGGCCTTCTGGATATACTACCACAGGACTTATTTTTGAGCACGAATGTGGGCTATCTGCATCACCACAGATTTCTGTGCATTTGGAAACAACTGAGGCAATTGCACCATCCTGTGTCTCCCCGCCATCATCTTTATCAGCTTCAGAGCTCTCTGCTGGAGCAGGGGGTGGACCTGGATGTAGTACTGCTAAATGCCTGTCGCTACCACATTCCATGCATTTTATTTGTGCCCTGCAGTCCCTTGCTAGATGTTGAGTAGAACCACAGCATTTAAAACAGATTCTGTTCTCTTTTAAAAATGACTTGCGCTCATCTATGGGCTTTGCTCTGAAACTCTTGCACTTTTTAAGAGGGTGAGGTTTCTTATCAGAATCAGAATCAGAATCAGAAGAATTTTATTGCCAGCGCTCCTTTCAGAGCGTAGGAACTTGACTCCACAGTACAACCTGACCAAGGTTACACACACACACATATAGACAAGACAGATACAGGCAGACCATGGGAGCAGCCATAACGGCGGTCCTTTGTAGATGAGTAAGGGAATACATGAGGGAAGTTCAGGGAGGGAGAAAAAAGGCATTAACAGGGTTACACCAGCAGGGTGTAGCGCTCCAAGGCAAAAAAAAAACACCCGACATGTAAGCAACAAACGTCACAGTTCACAACATGAGACCCGGTAGGTAGGGGGGTGGGGCTGGGATCCTGGTTTCATCAGCGGGGGCGGCCTGTGTGGCGCTCAACCAGCTGTCTCCGCAGGTGGGAGGGAGGTCAGGGGAAGCACAGAGAGCAGTGAGTCCTTCAGCTTCATGACCTCGGTAGAGAGCACAATCTGAAGGCGGGGGGGTGGGTGGATAGAGATTCACAGCATTTGTCTGCATTCCTTCCAGCGTGGGGGTTTTGCATGCAACTCCAAGGCTGCTTATGGCGTCAGATTCGATAACAGAACTTTGTTTTGGGTCAGACAGAGATAATTTTTCCTCTCTGCCTTAAGTCTGTATTGATCATTCAAGTCCTCCAGTGAAGCCAATTCAGTGATTAAACATCTCCACACCGTCCGGTGACCCTTTCCGAGATGTTATCAATCCTGCGCGCTAACACCGGTAACGCAGCCAAGACATTGTCCAGCTTGCGATTCACCTCGAGCAACGTCCCAGTCTGTGAGGTATCCACCCGGACGGTGCCGTCCATGGATGCGGGTCGCCCTCCAATCGCTCCCGTCATCCCAATTTTACGGAAAGCCAGATATCCTCCCACTCCAATCAGAAGAAATCCAACGATCATCAGGCCAAATATCCACATATCTTCGACGTCCTCAATGGACAGCTGAGAGAGACAGATGACATTCCACTTTTTCCAGGAATCGAACATGTATCCCGCTGCATGTGTCCCCTGAGGACAAGCGTGAGCCCCCTCCTCCGTCCTCATTGTAGAAAAAATCTTATCAATCGCGTTGAATGACCAATTAATTAAGTCCATATTGAAAAATAAAAAGGTGATTGCAGAGGAAATGCAGAGAAGCGCTCTGTAGGCAGACGGGACAAAAAGAGCCTTGGGAAAACACAGATAAGGGAGGAAAAGGCAGAAGCGTCTGCTCCCTGTGAGCGCCAGAGAATACTAGAGAGCGCCAGAGAATACTAGTAAATATGCCCAATACATAGTATTGGGCATACCTTGTCAGGGCTTTCTATTAGCTTGCTGTAACTATTTTGAGGTGAACTAGTGTCTGCAGGGATGTCCGTTTTATGTACACTAATCACTTGCCTGTTGCTGCCTCTGAAGCTTTTCTCCTTCTTGAAGCTTGTGTCGGCAGGAGGTGTGATGACAAAGCTTGGGTCGTTTCTTATTTTGGCTTGTTGTCTTACAAACTTTGAAAAGACACTGAAAGGGGGGAAAGCGACTTGATGTTCTTCTTTGTACTTTGTTCCTGTTGCAATCCATTTTTCCTGCAGTCCATAGGGTAACTTTTCCACTATGAGGTTGACCCCGCGAGCTGTGTCCAAATATGAGAGGCCTGGTAGGTATTCTCCATCTTTTGCACATTCTAATTCCTGCAGAACATCACCCAGCTCTCTTAACTTTGTGTTGTCTCTGTGGTTTAGTTTGGGAAACTGTTCAATCTTTTTAACAGTGCATTTTCTACCACTTCCGGAGATCCATAACATTCCTCGAGTCTTTGCCATACAAGGTTAAGAGCTGCAGCTGGATTAAAGACATGGACCGATCGGATTCTTTTGGCCTGCTGACCAGACTCAACTCCAAGCCATTTGACCATTAAATCTAGCTCCTCTTGAGCTGTAACATGCAAGTCTTTAATAGCACTTTGAAATGATGCCTTCCACGCCCAGTAGTTTTCTGGGTGGTCATCAAACTGCAAAAGTCCAGTACTTAACATTTCCCTCCGTGTCAGGTACCTCGTAATATCCTGGACACCCTGTATCTCTGTTGATGTTTGAAGAGTGTTGTACGGATAAGGTTTGGGGGAATCCAGTCTCTCTCTCTGTTGTGTTTGGAGTTCCACTTTAACATTAGCCTTTTGAGCACTGTGTGAGCCGTCATTGTCTATATCTGCATTCATAGCCATTTCGCATTGTTCACGTGCGACTCTGTGACAGGTAAGTGGATCTACTTTTAATTCTAATCCTTGAAGGCAAATATGTGAGTGTTTCTGTACATACTCCGCTGTGTGTTGTTTTGGACTAGCAGGTGGTCCCACCAATGGATAGGGCAGTTCACTTTTGGAGAGTCCCTCCTCCTCTTCTTCATAAACTGCAACCTCTGCTTATGCAACTGCAACAGCCTTTTGACAACTCAAAACTTGTAAATTAGCCTCAAGTTCGGTTTTTTGTTTCATTATAGCTGCTTCCCTTTCTGAATACGCCAGCTGTGCACGTGCAATCTCTGCTTTTGCTCGTGCTTTAAGTGCTGCCGAGCTTGTGGATGACCGCTTGGATGTTCGCGAGCGTCTAGACTCCGTCTGTGTGTCTGTATTGCTTGCATTATCCTTGTTCTCCATATCCTCTGAGTTGTGCACTTGTTCTGTTTCTCTTTGGTCTGATATTTTTTCCTCTTCTGGAAGCCCCAGTTGATATTGCTTTCCTGACCGTAGACTCATAACTGATGCGCTGAAAATAGCTCCTCGTGGTTGCGCCCGCCGCGCTAATGTCTTTTTACTGTGCTGTCCTCGCCCTGTGACTCTTAGTTTCACCTTGCTAGACAGCGAGATAACGATGCTCCAATAACCAGACTTGTTCTCCTTTTTTGTGCTGATTTATTGAAGAATGGCCTCTGACCATTGCCTTCTCTTTGACCATCGTAAAACTGAAAGTACAAAATACTGTATTAGCTAACTAACATTGTAAACTATCTTGTTACCTGCTTGCTGCAAGCTAACAAGATAAAACTTTCAAATGTACGAATTATCGTACCATTTTTACATAAAACAAAAAATAATGATCATTTTATCGACACTCATACTTACAGACATATCTCGTCCAAGGCAACAACATTTTAAGGTCCGTATCAGCTTAGAACAATAACATTACGACATCACCTTCCACCATGTTTGATTTCTTCTTCACGTTCTCAATTTTTTTTCCCAAAGTAACCAAACCTATATTACAAAGCAGCCACTAGAGGGAGCTCCAGGGCAGTTTACAACAATAACATCCAGTTTGAGTTATAAAAGGCAGAACACTTATATTTTAAACTCACACCAGAGATGATAAAGCCCTGAGAGAAATAATTACAAAAATCAGTTTTTCTCGTTTTTCAAGTAACTTAACATAAATTAAAATCGTAAACGTATTTAAAGTGCAAACATGTCAATTGCAAACGTATTGTGCAAACATTAACTTGTTCAAAATACTATGTAGCTCCCAGTTGCTCATGTAGTGGATAGCTAAGCTCAAATACGGCTCTGATGTGCGGCTGGACCAGAGATCGCTTGTGGTAGCAAAAAACTGCGCATTCTGAATATTTTCTGCAACAAGTCTCTAAATAAAGTAAAATTTTCCAGTGCAGATTGGAGACAACCCATAGAAGCACTGATTTGATCTCATTTCAGAGAAAAATAGAACAGGTTAGATGCACCTAATAAATAAAATTACTAACAAACTCAGGAATCTTTCTTTGCTTCATTGTTCTGGTGCTGTTCTGGTGTTCTGGTGATCAAAGGAGATACACAGATGAATGCACCTCTTATTTGGAAACTACATTTACTGCAGCTGGCAGAGGCAGAGATTGTTTCTATTGATACACGGAGTTTACAGAATAATTTTAAATGTTAATAGGGGAAGACTGCAGGAGGGAGCGGTAAAATACAGCAAAAACAAGAAACTACGAGTCTGATGAAACCCGCTGGTTTTCCATCAGGCAGTCACGGGGCAGCTCCCGCTGGACCCAGTGACCGAGCTCAGTCCGGTACCGACACCGGCTCGGCAGAGGGTGAACTCGCAGAGGCGACGTCGCGCTCTGCTTAAGAAGAGGTGTTATTTTCCTGCTTCAGAAGAAGCGTCCAACGTGTTTTTACGCTTTCTCCGAGACATGTCACGTCACTAAGTTGTTAGCGCCGCGCGCTAAGGAAACCCTGCGTTCCTCTTCGGAACGAAAACCTCGTTGTCGCTCAGCCGCGGCGAAGCCATGTTTGTTCACACACAGGGGAAAACAAGCGGGGCAGGCACTAATATATTACTATGACTCACTCTGATTGGTTAAGGGTCAAACAAAGGCGTGTCATTCGCCTGAGGTAAGTTCTCTTTTCATTCAGAGGCAGAAATTCAACAGCAGAGCTGTGAATCGTGATAAAACGATCTCTCAAAAATGACAGACCGTCAGATGTGTAGATCGTAAAACAGTGTAAAATCGTCATATCGCCCAGCCCTAACATGTCGTAAATAATAACAAGTAAAGGAACAGGCTGAAGCCCATGAAGCAGCCTGACAAATGTCTTCCATCGACACACCACTGTGGAGCGCCATACAAGAGGAAATCCCTCTGGCTGAGTGAGCCCTGAGTGTCTCAGGAGGATCCCGCCCTGATGGTGTGTAAGCGAGTGAAATGGCATCACACAGCCAGTGTGAAAGACGCTGGGTCAACAGAGCTTGCCCAAGGGAAGAATCTCTGTAGTGCACAAGCAGGCTTTGTGAGCGGCGAGCCCTGAAGTGTGTGACACATATCGTGCGAGCGCACACACCGGGCAGAGAAGGTGGGAAGCCGCCTCCTCATCAGAATAATGGGGAGGAGGAAAAAGTCCAGCCAATGAAATTGACCCGGATTTGAAGGAAGTATTACTGTTTTTGGGCACAAAGGCTGGGTTGGGGCATAAAACAGCCGACCCACCATCTTCCCGGATCCTGAGGCATGCGGGAGCCACTGAGAGGGCGGTTAGGTCACTCACTCTCTTGACTGATGCCAGTGCCAGTAGCAAGGCAGTTTTGAGTGACAGGAGCTTGAGTGAGACCTGGTCCAAGGGATCAAATGGGGATCCAGATAAGCCACGCAGAACCACTGTTAGGTCCCACTGGGGAGATAGCGGGCGGGACACAGGTCCGTTCCTTCTGACACCTTTTAGATAACATTTTGTGAGGGGATGATTGAAAACAGATTTATCTCCAAAACCCTGGTGACAGGATGAGATAGCTGCAACATATGTTTTAATAGTGCTAAATGCGAGGCCCCTGTCCATCAGCATCTGCAGAAACAATAGGACATCCGCCAGCTGGCAGGAGAGCGCTTGAACATTCCGCTCTGTGCACCATTTCTGGAAAGCTGCCCATTTAGCAGCATAAGATGTGACGGTAGAAGGCGCCCGCGCACGCTGAATTGTGGCGACCACATCATGCGGCAGCCCAGAAGCCTCTAAGTGTGACCGCTCAGCGGCCTGACCCACGGTCGTTGGCCTATTTCTGGAGGATGTTTGATTATCCCATCCACCTGGAGAAGGGCGTCCGCCCCCCACGGGAGCCTCCATGGTGAGTCGGACACAAGTGCTTGCAGGTCTGGAAACCAAGCGTCTGGGAGCTACCAGAATTACAGAGAGCTTTTCTGACCGAACTCAGTCCAGGAGACGGGGAATCAGTGGGACTGGCGGAAACGCATACAGGAGCGTCTGAGGCCAGGGCTGGTGTGAGAAGGCATCCGCTCCGAGTGGGGGGTGGTCCCAGGGACTCAGGGAAAACCACAGGCAACACTGAGCGTTTTCGCGAGCCGCGAACAGATCCACAGAGGGTTCCCTGAACTTGATCCATATCTGTGATATCAGTGCGGGATGCAGACGCCAGTTGGAGTCGCGGGGTCCCCCTCTCGACAGGATGTCTGCTGCCACATTCAGGGCCCCCGGAATGTAGGTGGCCTTGATGGACAGCAGGTGGACATGTGACCAACACTGTACATCTGTGGCTATGCGCAATAGTGGGAGGGATCGAACTCCCCCTTGGCGATTTATGTAGGCTGCCGCCACCTGGTTGTCTGTATGAACTTCGACATGACGGCCCTCGAGAAGGGCAGCAAAGTGTCTGATCACATTCCTCACTGTCATAAGTATGAAGGTCAATCTGTTTCAAAAAGCACAAACCTGTAGATCTGTTGCGTGTATTTGTACTACATGATGGGTGCTTGAAAACAGTGTGTGTGTGTGCGTGCAGTACAGTGTGAGGAGCTGTACACCAACACCCGTAAACCTGTAAAGCTAAATATGCACCTGTAAGAAACACTCACATGCATTTGAAATAAAATACAGTTGTGTGTGACATTTTCAACTACAAGTCTGTAAACACAAGTGTACAGATCTGTTTCTGCACACGCTCAACTTTTTTATTACAGTTGCACAGCTTTCCTCTCACACATCTGATTTTTGAAACTATTTTCACGATTAATATGTGTCAAAATGCACAAGTTTGTAAATTTGTTGTCTGATTCCGTTCAACACAATGTGGGCTTGAAGATTGGATGTGAGTGTGTGTACCGTAAAAGGTGAGCTTGAAGTTTTGAGGTGAGTGTCTGTGCATTAAAATGTGAGAAGCTGCACATCAACATGTGTGAAATTGTGAAGATAAATGGTACTTGTAAGAAAAAGTAAATTGTATGTGAAACAAAATAAACTTACATGTAAAATTTTCTTCTGCGACCCAGTAAATACAACTTCTCAAATACGTTTCTGCGCATGCTCAGTTGTTGTTTTACAAGCGCACAACTCTCCTCTCGCGAGTCTGACTTTTGAAACACTTCTGGCAGGTTGTGTGTTGCAAATTGCAGCTGTGTGTATCTGCAGAGGCGAGCGGAGCAGGGGATGAGGGCGAGGGTGGGGGCGGAAGGAGGAGCCACAGAGGGAGGGTTGTCATTGGTCAGCTCTGGTTTCCAGGACAACAGGCTCAACCAATCAGAGTGAGAGCTGCGTTTTTCCCTCGGCTTTCAGTCCGCTGCCGTCTGCAGTTCGCGATGGCTGAACGAGCTGGGGTAAGTACATTTCAAAGGACTTTCTAAACTTATTTTAGTCATTTCCTCGTCTTTTTATTTAAACAAGGTGACACACTAACATAACGTCATGCTATTTATACCATTATTAAGGCCTTATAAGATATTTGTACAAATATGTAGTCTAGCTAAAGTTTATATGAGCTGCTTTGCTAAGTTAGCAGAAACAAAAAACGCCACTGCTAACACTGAAGTCTTGCATTAAGGCCACTGTGTTTGGGTATAATCCCAGGGGTGTTTCTCAATGTCAGGCTTTGAGGACACTGTCCTTCCTTGGTCAAAGAAAACAGTTAAATGGAGCTGACTTGCATCACGTGACCAGGGCTCCCGTGATGGTCACATGACGTGCGGCAAAGTTATAATTATACTTATAAGTTGTATAATGAGCATTTTACTTTTTAAATTGCGTGTATATTGCTTGAATTACATGTATAAGGGAGTTACTAATTGCTGGCCATCGAAGCTGCAACGATTAGGCAGCACCAACTAACCAACTTCTGATTAAAAAAATAAACATTTTAGATATCAGCCTGATAGTTACAATTAGTTTTTTTAATCACCAGTAAAACAATAAAAAGTAATCATTTGAAACCTTTAACTCTTGTTTCCTTTCTCGGGGATCCTATTTTCAGGCACTGTTTAGACCAGCGGTACTCAGCTGACAGCCTGTGGGCCACGTCCAGCCCGCAGGTTCATTCTTTGTGGCCCTTGGTCCACCAGGACAGGGATGCACTGACATCTGGCCAGGTCAGATGTCTTATCTGTCGTATTCCGATGCCAGGAAAAGGCAGATTGCAATGCTGAGGTATTCATTTCTTAAAACTCAATAAATATGAGCATTTCCTAATTTCACTTTTTAATCATATGCTATTTTATTTTGTCACATTCAGATGGTTCTGGACCACATCACCTGGCCGGATGAAGAAGAGCTGGAGGATGACAGCGAATCTCCTCTTGCTGTGAAATGTTAGATCACAAGCTACTTGCGTAGATTTGTTGAGACAGGTATTTGGCTTTTTTCTGGTTACACTCAAACTACAGCTTTGTTTATAAAGTGCTTTTCAAACAAAAAAATGAAACTCAAATAGCTTCAGAGGAAGAAAAAAAATGACCCACAGATTGAAAAGACCTGACATATCCCACAAAATTCATTGTCAATTGAAACCCCCTTCCCCGACCCAGTAACACGCATATACACACACACACATACCCACATGCACACACAACACATTAGAGAACATATGCAAACACTGGGCAGAGCTCAGGTGAGTCAGGAAACGCCATCAGGCGAGCTGTCTGACCCAACTCCAGTAGATCCACAGCAGCAGCCAGGGCACCGAGACAGGTCTCACAGAGGAGGGAGGACAAGGGCCCCCACCTACACCCAAGCACTACCTGGAGAGCACCCAGGCCACTGCCGCTTACCACTGGCCCTGAGGCAGAGGGCTCCCACTGAGGAAACGCTGTAAAGTATTAGAATAAGTAAAAGAATGAAATAAAAAGAGGTAATGTATGAATAAGTAGTGACCAATATAATTGTAGAAATAGTAAAACAATATCAAATCATAAATATATAACAAAACTTTCTTAAAATATAAGAAATTTAATCATAAATAATAAGCAGTTAAAAGCTAAGCTAAAAAAGTTCATTCTTCGGCCTGTTCTTAAAGTTTCTCTCTGGTCCTGAGGTCCTCGGGCAGCCTGCTCCAGAGGCAAGGGCCATTATATTGTAAGGACGCCTGACCATTGTTGTTTGTCCTGACATTCGGGATCACAAGGCGATGGCTGCAAGAGGAGTGCAGAGGACGTGAGGGTTTGTATGGTAAAGTCAGTTCAGAAAGGCTAGAAGGGCCAAGACCATTATGACACTTTAAAACCATTACAAAAACCTGAAAATCATTGGAATAAACCTTAAAGTCATAATAGGTTTAAACAGTTGTCTTTCACAAAATGTGTACAATCAAACTATTTTAGAAGCCTTAACCCTCCCACTGTCTTCATGGGTGACCCCACCAGGAAAGACCTCACCCCTGCCACATGGACCTCAAGGGATAAACCATCAACCCTGCTCAGTGGTCAACTTTCCTGGTGGGGTCACCCATGAAGACAGTGGGAGGGTTAAAATGAGTAAAGTGTTTTATATGACACAGCAGATAAGGTGGGTTTGCTACATTCTAAGTATCTTGTGTAAACATGGCACAGAAGATCTTTTATATCTCATTTGTCTTTGCCATTTTTTCTTTTCTTTTTCAGTGTATGAAGAGCAAAGGAAGCAGCTCGTGAAGTTTGGGGTTGGATGGGAGAAACCCATGAAGGATATGAAAGTGGAAATAATGCAGGCAGACCATCCAACCTCATCTAGCTGCTTCCATATTCTATGTCTGCCCTGCCACTACACAACATTTGATGTTTCGCAATCATCTTGAAAGTTGCATAGCAACCAATGTTCATGGTTTTGGATTGATCTAAAGTTTAACGTCATGCTATTTGCCAGTGCTGTTTAGGTTATACCAAACAAATCTTTTTTTTATTTAACCATCAAGTTACAGCTGAAAGTTTCAGGAATATTGAGTTACAAGTAAGGCACAGCTGTGTTATATGATAAATGTTTTATTGTAATTTTACAAGTAGAGAAATCATTTTCAAGATTGCATTTTATACATATGCAACAAACAAAACGTTGCTGCATCCAGGGTCATGACAATAGAACAATATTTTTGTAGCTTAATGCTAAATGTTTTTTCCTGTCACTTGCTTAAGTTCAAGATGTTATTAATATAATTTTTTAAAAACTTAAAACATTTTATTGAATTCACAAATGATTGTAACCTATATTAACACGTTAGACTTGCAGGTTTTTAAATAAAAAAAACATCAAATTGCAACAAAACTTTCATTATTCTCACAAATTTGGGAATTTCAATATCCAAGAGAATAAGAAAGGGCAGTTAGATTTTTAGTACACACAAGAAGATTACTATAATTTTAACTTAAGAAGGTTTAATTCTTTTAGTTTGCCATCGAAGAATATTAACATGCAAACATTTTCAAATGCTCACGAGTCATTTAATCTGTACTTTCAAGTTCAGATGTGGTAAGAGATAACGGAGATTAAAATAACGTGTTCAGTTAGATAATGGAGACTTATGAAGATCCTTCACAGACATTTTATACAAGTCATTGATGACAAGATGCAAAAAATGAAAGATTTTATTATAGCCAATGGTTTGCATGTAATGCCGTGTGGCTAAATAACTGTCAATCCCAAGATTGACCTCAGTGGATCCACAGCTGCACAGAGTCCAGAATATTCTCCTGGACTTAGCGGGCATTCAACTTCTGGAACTTGAACACTAGAGTTGTGTTCAATGTCGATGAGTCCACTGGATTCCCATTCAATCTGTGGAATGTAAAGCTCCTGCAATAAAATGATTTTGGGCTAGGCACAGAATACGTTCTTCTGACCACACAACGGAGATGGGACATTCAGGAAACCACGCCTGCAGTGTCTAATCTGCGCATAGAGGACCGAACACGCTCCCACTGAAGTCTATATCCTTGTGACTTCAGCAGACCTTTCATCATGGTGACTTGAAAAGCGCTATATAAGTTCAATGCATTATTATTATTATCAATCTATACCCTGCATTTTGGTTTCTGGCATGGATCTGTGACACTAGAGAGTCTAGCTCATCGTGAGTCATGGTGCTGTAAGTTTGGCTCACACTTAAACCCCATTCTTTCACTTGCCTGTGTAATGTAACTCTAGATATCCCCAGCAGCTGTGCAATACACGTGACAGGTAAACCTAAAGAAATGAGGTGTTCTGTGTATTTCTCAGGAATAAGTAGTTTGGGACGACCAATGGCTCCTCTTTCGTGAGCAACAATAATTTGTGCTTTTTTATTTTGACTGCAGGTCTCTGATAAACTTGGGCAAGTGCATTTAAAATGTCCTGAGGGACGTCAAATGGTTTGAGATATCACCCAGAATAACCAGCTCCTGACAACATACAAATTCCAAAAAATCGAGATCTAGAGGAACTCGATCAAGCCAATTAGAGGAACGGTTGTAAAGTCTTTCAAGCAGATAGTTGAGCAGCAGTTCCTGAAAAACAAAAATGAAGGGTTACTAAAAGAGCCATCAAATGCAGATTTTAAATATCACATGTAACAGTTATTATTAATAGGATCCCCGAGAAAGGAAACAAGAGTTAAAGGTTTCAAATGATTACTTTTTATTGTTTTACTGGTGATTAAAAAAAACTAATTGTAACTATCAGGCTGATATCTAAAATGTTTATTTTTTTAATCAGAAGTTGGTTAGTTGGTGCTGCCTAATCGTTGCAGCTTCGATGGCCAGCAATTAGTAACTCCCTTATACATGTAATTCAAGCAATATACACGCAATTTAAAAAGTAAAATGCTCATTATACAACTTATAAGTATAATTATAACTTTGCCGCACGTCATGTGACCATCACGGGATCCCTGGTCACGTGACGCAAGTCAGCTCCATTTAACTGTTTTCTTTGACCAAGGAAGGACAGTGTCCTCAAAGCCTGACATTGAGAAACACCCCTGGGATTATACCCAAACACAGTGGCCTTAATGCAAGACTTCAGTGTTAGCAGTGGCGTTTTTGTTTCTGCTAACTTAGCAAAGCAGCTCATATAAACTTTAGCTAGACTACATATTTGTACAAATATCTTATAAGGCCTTAATAATGGTATAAATAGCATGACGTTATGTTAGTGTGTTACCTTGTTTAAATAAAAAGACGAGGAAATGACTAAAATAAGTTTAGAAAGTCCTTTGAAATGTACTTACCCCAGCTCGTTCAGCCATCGCGAACTGCAGACGGCAGCGGACTGAAAGCCGAGGGAAAAAACGCAGCTCTCACTCTGATTGGTTGAGCCTGTTGTCCTGGAAACCAGAGCCGACCAATGACAACCCTCCCTCTGTGGCTCCTCCTTCCGCCCCCACCCTCGCCCTCATCCCCTGCTCCGCTCGCCTCTGCAGATACACACAGCTGCAATTTGCAACACACAACCTGCCAGAAGTGTTTCAAAAGTCAGACTCGCGAGAGGAGAGTTGTGCGCTTGTAAAACAACAACTGAGCATGCGCAGAAACGTATTTGAGAAGTTGTATTTACTGGGTCGCAGAAGAAAATTTTACATGTAAGTTTATTTTGTTTCACATACAATTTACTTTTTCTTACAAGTACCATTTATCTTCACAATTTCACACATGTTGATGTGCAGCTTCTCACATTTTAATGCACAGACACTCACCTCAAAACTTCAAGCTCACCTTTTACGGTACACACACTCACATCCAATCTTCAAGCCCACATTGTGTTGTACGGAATCAGACAACAAATTTACAAACTTGTGCATTTTGACACATATTAATCGTGAAAATAGTTTCAAAAATCAGATGTGTGAGAGGAAAGCTGTGCAACTGTAATAAAAAAGTTGAGCGTGTGCAGAAACAGATCTGTACACTTGTGTTTACAGACTTGTAGTTGAAAATGTCACACACAACTGTATTTTATTTCAAACGCATGTGAGTGTTTCTTACAGGTGCATATTTAGCTTTACAGGTTTACGGGTGTTGGTGTACAGCTCCTCACACTGTACTGCACGCACACACACACACTGTTTTCAAGCACCCATCATGTAGTACAAATACACGCAACAGATCTACAGGTTTGTGCTTTTTGAAACAGATTGACCTTCATAATAAGCTCCAACACATTTATGTACTCATGCATGTGGGAGGGCAAGCGATCTGCCACCTTATGGGACAAGCAGGTGCCCCCCATCCCAACAGTGACGCATCCGTAAACACAGATACGTGTGACGTAGGACGTCCGATGAGGACCCCGTGTGAGAGGATGCAGGGATTCCCCCAGTGAGCGAGGTCCCCACCCACTGAAGGGGGAACCCTCAATATACGTCTCTTCTGACGTATCGGGTGTACCCGGAGGCAGATGAACCAGCGCTGTAGGCATCTCGTGTGCAGTAAACCTAACGGCACCACAGCGTGGGCTGCAGTCATCATGCCCATAAGTTTCATGACTAACAGGGCTCTCACGATCTTGCGGGGTTGCACGCGGGAGATCACCGTGGTGAGATCTGCCGCTCTCGCCGGAGACAAACGTGCTCTCATTAGGGAGGCGTTCAGCTCCACCCCGAGAAACACAGTCGACTGGGATGGAAGGATGGAGCTCTTTTCCCAGTTTACGGAAAACCCCAGGGTTGACAGATGCTCTGTTAACTTCCTGGTTTGCTCCGACGCCTCGTCCTTGGACCGGGCGCATAGGAGCAGATCGTCCAGGTAAAATAAAACCCTCATTTCCACCGTGCGCAATGGCTGCAGAGCGGTCTCCAGACATTTGGAAAAGGTGTGCGGGGCTAGCGAGTAGCCGAAAGGGAGAGGATTGAACTGGTATTGAGCTCCCTTGAATGAAAAGCGCAGGAACTTCCGGTGTTTGGGAATTACTGGGATGTGGAAGTATGCGTCTTTCAGGTCGTCTATTGACATGAACCAGTCTCCGGAGCGCACGTATTCTAGGACTTGCCTCATTGTTAACATGCGAAAATGCATCACTGCTATGGAGCAGTTGAACAGGGAAAGGTCGAGAATTGGTCTGCTACGAAGTAGCGGGAGTAGAAGCCTGAGAGCTCTTGTCCACGAGGGACTTGGGAAATGACGTCCTTGGACAGAAGTTCCCGCAGCTCCAGCTCCAGGGCCTGATATTGTTCCTGTGACGTGAACATCGTCTCCACAATCCCGTTGAAGGGAGGAGGAGTGGACTGAAAATGGAGTGTGTGACCGTAATGACTGGTCTCCGATATCCATTTGCTCATTAGGTTTCTGCGACTGTGACTGCCAAGATGGTGTCTGCTGGCTCTTTCGAAACCGTTGGCCGCCAACTCTCTGGTCCCGCTGAGGTGGAGCCGAAGCGGGAGGCCGGCTCTGTGGGGCGGGCGGTGCAGCTGGGCGCCAGAAGTTTCCGCGCCATTCGTCCCTTCCTCTGGAGGAACAGCTGGAGTGCGAGGCTGATCGAGGGTGGACCAGGTCTCGCACTGTGGCTGACAGTTCAGCTGTCTTCTGAGCCCTCTTGATGACTCTCCTAAGATGGGGACCAAACAGAACGTCAGAGGTGATGGGGCCTTCCAGCATCTCCCTGTGCAGGTGTTCAGGAATGGAGGGCAGAGCCTTGAGCCACAATGCCTGCTGGATAAGGGTCTGCCAGGCAGCAATGCAAGCAGAACCAGTGAGTACAGCAGCGCACAGATTGAGAATGGCATCAGCAGTTTTAGTAATGATGGTTTTTGACTCGTCAGGAGCGTCAAGCTCTTCCACCATTTTGGAAACGCCAAAGGCAAGAAAAGTGCTGTTATTTCCTGCAGCACCAGTCTGGAAGGCGCACTGGTGTGCGCAATCGGTGAGCCGCGTCAGCAGCTGGTCATGCTTAGAAGCGGGAACTGCTCGCGGGCCAGCGAGGTGGTTCTTGGCGCCAAACAGCGAGGCAAAGTCCGGCTCCAGTGGAGGAACGGATGGCCAGCCTTGGTCGGAGAAGCACTCAACCTTGGTAATGGGCGCATATGTGGAAATTGGCGCATTGAGCTTAGTTGGTTCGGAGAAGGCTGCGGACCAGCAGCTCAGGGCAGCGGGGAAGCGCGGCAAGATGGGGTCTGGACAGCGTGTCTGTGTTGCCCCGAAAAATCCTGCCAAATGACCTGCTTCAGGCAGAGCCGGTTCTGGTTCGGCTAGCCCCTTGCGGACCGCAGCCGCGGAGATGATGACAGGCAGCTCCTGGAGCAGTGCTCTAACTGCTGGCAGGGAGGAGCGAGAAGTCACTGGAGCAGAAGGACCCGCTGAGCGAGGCTCGTCGACCTCCGTGTTGTCCAGGAGGGAAGAAGGGCTATGGCAGCCAGCCTCGTAGTACTTCTCACTGTCGATGACATCGTCCAGTCGGTTGAAGCCAGCCGGCTCCTGGCAGACGTTGAAGAAATGTAAGGCCTTGTCCAGCGAGTACGTGTCATCCACCGGAAATTCCTCGGTGGCGGCAGGGGTGAAGTACTCGACCCTGCGGATCTTTTCAGCCACGGGCAGAGCGGCACAAAACGGGCATGAGGCCTGGGGGGGTCAAGGCCAGGCCAGCGTGATGAGCCCCGAGACAGACCTCACACTTGGCGTGCAGGTCGCCGCTGGAGATGGAGCCCGTCTGGCAGGCCGGGCAGGTCCTGGCGTCGCTGGACATGGCTGGTGGGTAGACGGTTGTTCTTGGATAATTGCTCTTTAAAGAATGCTCTTAAGCTTGGCTTGAAGAGATAATGGAGGCGAACAGTGGAGTCGCTCCACTTATATAACCACGGGGTGCCCACCAGGGGCGGATTTAGGACTGAAGAAGATCCGGGGCTTAACACACATACGCGCGCGCACACACACATGCACGCGCATACGCGCGTGCACACACATGCGCGCGCACACACGTGACACGCACTAGTCAACATCATATATGTCTTGTACCACATTTTTAATCTGAAGCTACATATTAAGCATTTTCAAGGCAGAGTATTGTTCCTGTTAGTGTTTAGTGTGAGATGATAGTAAATATTCCCTTTCTTTCTCCAACCACTTTACCTGATAAGCTAACTTTAGGCAAACCAGCAGCACAACAAATATTTTCAAATACGACTCACAAACCTGAGTCAACACCAGTCTCATCAAGGCTGGGGTTCTGTCGTTGTACTTTGTCTAAAAAACATCCTTATGTCCATCTTCACTCATGTGTTTCAGGCAGAGAGTGTAGAAGAAGCCGGCTGCTGAAGGGCTTCTTCTTCGTTGGTGGAGGCTCAGGCAGGCTGTATACAAACTACTGCCAGCTGCTCCCTCTCTGTTGGACTTTGGTACTGCATGTTACTTCCGCGATTTAGATCCGGGGCTTTTCATGAAACATCCAGGGCTTCAGCCCAAGTAGCCGGGCCTAACGCCGCCCCTGGTGCCCACCATTGGTGGGCGTACATTTAAGCTCTTCATGATTGGCTGATGCTGAGATCATCCTTCCAATAGCAGCTAGCTTAAGGGCTAAGACTAGACGAAATAGAACCACTCTCCTGTAATTTGAATCCAGTATCGAAGTCCGAACCGGGGCTTGGATCGGGAAGTAAAGCCCGAGTCCCAATCAGTCTGAAACCACGTGATCGGAGCTGATTTCCGATCGTGTGATCAGATCGGGACATCCCTAGCAAAAATGGTATCCCTGTAAACCCAAATGTTGAAAATAATCATTATACTGAGTAGGTGAAAGTCATAATTTAAAAAAAGTTTTTAGAGCTGAAATGTGTTGAGTTGGTTCATCCTCTTCCTTGTTCGTTTCAATTAATTTGAACAAACACTTTTTAGTGAGCATAACTTAAATAAATCAAGAACAACTTCAATTGCTACAGAGACTTGTCTCTCACCATTCACTTTGAAAATCCATTCAAAAGATTCGATTCGTTCATGAACGACACGTTACTAGTGTAGAGTGGTTAAAAATTTAAAGTACTCAATACTTAATTTAGATTAGTACTATAAGCTAAGAATGCCAAGGAGAGTATACCCAGAAAATATATTTGCTTAACTTAAAAAATATGTTTGTTTTACTTACAAATATTAATCTAAAGCAAGTAAATATAGTGTCTTTTCAACTATTTCATGAACTAAAAAATTTCGACGTAATCAGTTTTACCAAACATTTTGAGTTATATCAACTGATCAGGTTTTATAGTATCAATAGATCAATGTGAAAATTTATATCATGATAGAATTGTTTCCGTTTCACTCGGCCCTACTTTAACTCATTCACTGCTGGCCGTTTCCTGATCAGAAAAGTCTTTCTCTGCTAACGTTTTTCAGTGTTTTCAGTTTTTTTAAAGAGTCACAGAATGTTGCGCGCTAGGATGATGTCGACGCCAAAACAACCAAAACAAAGCGGAGACTCACCTCTTACATCAGGAAGAATCCGTGCATTTCGAGCGTTATCCACTTTTTCATAATCCGCTGTTGAATTGTGATCGGCAGAAGCTTTTCTGGTTCGCGCCTCACCTTTTTTTACAGCAGCGGCCCAAACGATCTCCTAACACATGGATTTTCTGCTTCCTGATCATGTGACATGTGATGTATGCGGATGAAGATCAGCTTTAGAGCTGGAATGTTTGTTCTCACGCTGCGGGGGCTCGTTCCGACACCCACACAGTAAAATGCAGTGAACGGCTGGATTTAAAATGATGACTTTTGTCGTCAATGACAGTTAATGAGTTAATAGAGAAACAACTTCAGTTTTTGTTCAATTTAAAATCACAAGAAAACACAGGAAGGACAAACTAAATGCTGGTGTTTGAAATGCTTTTAGCGGCCATCGTACGGGGGCCCATAAAGGTTTTTAAAAAACAATAAACAAATTATAAAGCACAAACAATTATTTAAAATAATAATAATAATAAAAAATACATCTGCATAACACTGAAGTTGTGATCAACCAGAACTCATGCTTACATCTTTATTACACCAGAAACTTAAGTAAAATAGAGACAACAGCGTTCAAGACCCAGGGATGAGTCCAATCACCAGCTCTCAAATGCTGTGCTGTTTAATTTTTGCTTCTGTTGGATGTTTCATTGTTTTATTTTTGCAGCTTTTTCTAGTAGAGAATATCTGGGTTTCACGTTTTTTTCTATGCACTGAGGCCACCATGTAACTGTAATCTGGAGATTGAAATGTTTTGTTGTGTACGACTTGCCGTTTGAGCCAACAGATGTCACTACATCTGAATGTATGCTTTGAATAAGTTAAACTTGGTTAAAAACTGGACTTATTGGGCTACGATGATAAAAATGACCCTTCTAAGCATTCAAAAGGCCAGCAGCAATAAATTAATGCTGTATAAAACTGATTGAAACTTTTAAATTATTATCTTTTGCTCCATAGAAATATTAGTATTTTAGTTAAATGACAGAATCCTGATCCTGCTCTTTGGAAGTGAATATTTTACTCGCAGCTCTTTGGTTCGTGGACAGAAATATGCAAGTGTAATGGAAGGCGTTTTATATTTCATCCTGAGAGCTTTACGACGCCGAGCCTTTCGATTCAGACCACCATCAGGCGCCAAAGTGTTGCAGCGCTTTAATCAAAATTTACAGGACTGTCTGCTTTATATGGGCAGTTTTATTGATGCATTAGCAGAAAGACGGATGTCTTTATTGAAATGGGGCTGAGGGATGATGGAGTCGCTCTATGGAGGGATGTACTCCAGGTCTCACAACAGATCACTTCTGAGGCTAAGACATGTTTTCAATCACTGTCTTCAGGGGTTCACTAGTAAAGATCTAATCGTGTTTTTATGTGTTCTCACACTGAAATTATGCTTCTCTGCAAAAATCACTCCAATCAAAAACGTCCACCCCCTTCATTCCCACAGTTAGGATAAGATGACATTCCAGAAGAAAAGTTTTTTCCATATTTGCTGTTCTCAGTCAGTCTGAATTCATCAGTGGAATTTAAGTGAACCAGTTGATAGAGCCCCGCCCTCTTTCAACTACATGGCTCAGGTAGACGTACCAGTAGAAAGATCATTCAGAGTTTAAACTGGTCACAGGAAGCTGGACTTTCCATGTCTGAACTGGTGTTTAAACACAATCACAGTTTAGGTTGGATGATGTCACAGTCCCAAACAACACCTTACTCTCAAACGTCTGAGGTTTATACCTAAAAATGTTGGTTCTTGACTCCCCTTCCCACTTTGCCATATCTGCTCTGTAAAAGACAAACCATAAAAACCTAAAAGCGTGCTCTCCAAAGCCTTCTGCTGCTCACTGTTAATACAAGCTGTGGTGGTAACCACAGTCATACTAATGACCCACTGATAACCACTTTAACATTTCTTATCCAGAGCTTTGTGGTGGTTGAGATTATGAAAAAAACTCCCTAATCACCATCTGATGAAACTTGTATTTGATCAGTATTAGGGCTGCAACAACGAATCAATAAAAATCGATGAAGAAATGCGTTGGCAAAGCACTTCTATATCAATTTGTTGTGTTGCACAACTTTTTATGTCGCACAACCTTTATTTAACAGTCAATGCTCATGCGTAGGCGGCAACGGAGCAGACTAGAACGAGAGAGAAAGCCGGTGTTTTGATGGGGAATGACACACTTAGGACAGTAAGTTGCTTACTGACGCACCATGAGCTGATCTAGGTGGTGTTGAGGAAAACACAAACCATCAAAGACACAATGGCACAAACGGTTTGGGATTAAAAGTGCAAATATGGGCAGATTAGCTAATGCTAGCGGGTTGCAGACTCACAATCAACTGGGGTTCCGAAAATACACGATGGTTGTGAAACTCAGAACATCTAAACTCTACAAGTGGAAGAAAAGTCCTCACCATTCTGTTTATTCTTAGCTGACTGCAGCGCTATGGAGCAGAACTGCTGTCAGGTACGAGTCCACTCTGCTAAACACTGCAGGTTTATGGTAAGCCACTGTAGCATATAATTCACAAACGCATCTATCTGTGAACAAAACTGAAACTGGATTATTGCCAGACCGTACCTAATAAATATGCCATTACATTTTTAGCAGTGTAACGGAACGGAATGACTCTTATTTTTCCCTTTTTTGTTCAGGACTAGTCTGCATGAGAGATAGTCTCAAGGTCTCATGCATTCCTTCTAACCTGCTTATTTTCAGCTCAACAGAAGAATGAAGAATGAACTATTTTCTTTTAATTAGTCAAAGAACTCTATTTTAATAAAGCTAATCCATCAAAGTGTTAGTCAATATAATAAGATATGACCGATCTGTGAAATAAAAATATTCGTTACTTTATTATGATCCTATAGAAATAATAAGTACTGTGACTTTAAGGGTTCCAACAGGACTCATTTCACGTAGTGTTAAAAAGACATGACACATTCCTTTCACTGATCCAATCAGAATCTTACAGATCTGACGGAGGCGGGGTTCTGATGGTGTTTGGTAATTTTCATTCGACAATAAACCATAACATCCGAGGTATAAAACTACGCCAAGTCAGCTCTAACGCCAGTTCAAAGCGTTCCAGAGCAAGTGACGGAGTGGTCAATCCGACCTTTACCTCTTCAAACGAAAGAACCACGACAAGCTGAAAAATCCAGTCGCTATAACAACCAGCAGCAATGACAGCCTTTCAGAACAAAAGCTCCACCTTCCGACCCAGGCTTGGATCTGACCAGACACCAATAAACGTGTCATGTGCCAGAAGTAACTCAAGATCCATGTTTTATAGGTTAATGTTTATTTGCCCTCCTGCCAAGCTCTTTCCCTGCCCATTTAGTTAATTGATTCCACCAATTTCTCCTCTCCTCACACCTGTCACCTGTTTCCCTGATTACCTCCCTCTGTGTTTATAAGCCTTGTCTTGTCACTCTGTGTTTGTTGGTTCATTGTCTTAGGTCAGCGTTGTTTTGTCTCCAGTCTCCAGTCTCCAGTCTCCAGTCTCTGCTCAGTAAGTGAGCTTTTGGTTTTTGGTCTTAGTTCAGTTTTTAGGTTTTGGCTTTCTCCCCTTGGATTTTTGGTTATCTTCCTAAATAAAGGATTTTACTTTTTTCAACCGCTCCTGCCTGAGTGTTCTGGATTTTCTGCATCTTGGGTCCAAAACTCCTGCTCTCAACGTGACAGATTTACATCACACGTCATCCATTCACTGTCTCATCCATTTTTAGTTACACTAGACATTTAGTTTGAAGTCAGTCTAGTTTAATTTGTTAGTAATAAAACTCTTAACTTTTAAACTTGACTCTATTCTGTTGCCTCTGAGTGAATACGTAACGGTTATCTAATCTCTGCAATAAAAAGATCCAATCTTCTGGTTCAAATAACCCATTGTTCTCAATATGGATCTTTAATGTCTATGGTCATTAATTAAACTGCAATTCTACATTCATTACAGCAGTAGAAATTAAACATTAGCATTTCCAGTAGCGTACTACTGAACATGTTGTTGAAATACATAAAATTTTACTGCATAGTTTACTTATGGATATATTTAGGTGATAACATGTTGTTTTGCACGCCATTGAACCATTTTATAACTATTTTCTGTTGTTAAAGTAAAAGGAGAGAAAAATCTTTCCTAGCAGTTTTTAAATTTTCCCGTTTAATCAGATTAATTGAGTCGAGACCCAATCCGATTCCTCGATGATCCAAATAATCGTTTGTTGCAGCCTTAATCAAAACTTCATTTATGTTAACATTCAACATTTCAAAGTCTGCTCAAATGTTTTACTCGAGTCCAAAATCCTTGGTGAACGTGATATTATTTAATACAAGATTTGTTAGAATTTGCTCTACATCCAAAAACATGATTGGACTTATCCGGGTCCAGGTCACGGGGGCAGCAAACCAACTAGGGAGCTCCGGACCAGGTTGGAGATGTATCCTCTCCAATGTGTCCTGGGTAGACCCAGGGGCCTCCATGCCCAAAACACCTCCCCAGGGAAGCTTCCTGACCAGATGCCCAAACGACATCAACTGACTCCTTTCGATCCGGAGGAACAGCAGTTCTACTCCGAGTCCCTCCCGAATGTCCAAGCTCCTCACCCTATCTCTAAGGCTGAGCCCGGCCACCCTACGGAGGAAACTCTTTTCGGTCGCTTGTATCTGCGATCTCGTTCTTTCGGTCATTACCCAAAGCTCATGACCATAGATGAGGATTGGGACGTAGATCGGCCGGTAAATCGAGAGCCTGGTTTTCTGGCTCAGCTCCCTCTTCACCACGACAGATCGGCTCAGCGCCCGCATCACTGCAGACGCTGAACCAATCCACCTGTCGATCTCCCGATCCCTCCTACCCTCACTCGTGAACACGACCCCGAGATACTTAAACGCACGTACACATACACAAACTATTGCAAGCGCCTTAACTAGAGCTCAGTCAGTTTGTGTAATTTCATCCAATGGTTTACGTAAAAATGAACACTTTTATATACGTATTTGAAGCCATTATGCAGTGGAACGCTGGAAACAAAGCTCTGATCAACACTATAAATGATAAATGATCCGCACTTGTATAACGCCTCTCAGAGTAAGGACTCCAAAGCGCTTTACACTACAGTGTATCATTCATCCATTCACACACATTCACACACTGATGGTGATGAGCTACGATGTAGCCACAGCTGCCCTGGGGCGCACTGACAGACGTGCCCCACTATTTAATTCAGTCATTTGTTATTCTCCCAATCAAGTACTAACCAAAACCTCATGCTTTATGCTAAACATTAAATGATTTTCAGCACATAAATCTTTACAGAAAACATAAAAGCCCTAAAAAACTTCACATGAAATATATTTAAAAAACAATATTCACTTATCACTTAGAGCAGTGGTTCCCAAACGTTTCAGGCTGACCAACAGATGTTCCTTCATATTTTTACGTTATTTATAAATTTTCATTATATTTGGAAAGTTTTAATTTTCATATAAATCTCTTTCTAAATTTTATATTTTTCTTTTTTATGATTATGTGGCACACTTGACTTCCATACCTAACGCATTGGTATCTGCCTCTTTTTTACGGCTTTTTTTTTTACATTGTCTGTCACGTTAGCTGTGTTTTTACCATAGTTTCTACATCCATCACGTCCCAGAGAAGGTTAAACCAACATCAAACCCAACGTTTGGAGCTTGTAAACTCCACACACCTCTCGTGCAGCACCAGCTGTCTGATGCTGCAGCAGCGTCAATCGTCCCGGCTGGATGAGTGAATTTCTTCATCAAAGTCAATATTCTGCTTCATAATCAGAGTCAGTCATTACCAGACAAAGTGATCAGTCAACAAAGGCCAGACCTGCCGTTTTATCTAATATTTGCGCTCTTCGTGCTGCACACGTCTCCTCCTCTCCCCGACTGGGAGCCTTTCGGTGGGAGGCAATTTTCAAACTCTAAAAACTCCCAAACTTTGCTCAGCCTGAAGGTTCCACATCTCCACTATCTTCTGGTGTAAAGTAGTAACTTCATGAGGGATCATATTTGTAGATGAGACTTGTTAAAATCAGCAGTGAGGCTTTGGCCCTTATAACAAGTAAGTCCCAACACTGATAACAACGTACTGAATCTAGAACCAACACGCATAAACAGACAGATCGGTCCCGCCTACTTACACTGTTGGTCTTTTTTAAATACGCAGTAATCGTTGTTTGCCTTTTTCGCTTCATCCTGCATCCAAGCAGCAACCACTTTGGCGCCTCTGGAGTCTGTGTTTGTTTACGTCATGCTGCATTCAATGTAATTGGAAAAAGGAGCTTCAAGCGCTAAACCTCCGATTTTGTTTTCTTTCTGGCCTTAGTTGGTGGGGAGGGATTGGGGTCGATCTGAATCTGGGGGGGGACAGATCACCCCCGTCCCTCACCCCATCTGCGCGCCTGATTGATACTAATCAGAGCCAGGTTAGTGAGCCGCCCCTGAAACATAGTTGACCTCAGGTATGACCAGAAAATCGTTTTGTTTTTCCTTTTTTTATTCGGCCATTTCACACAATTCAGAAAAACCTGAAAGAATGATAGGCCTGTGTTTATGATATTATGAATGAAATGTGCGTTAAATGGAAGAACATCAAGATGTGATTGACTTTAGCCATGTTAATACAGTTGATTCAGCCCCTACCCGCTCATTTCATTTGGGAAAGCCCCACAGGTGAATTCCCCCGCCGCACTCCTCCCCTTCCTGTTCTTAATTCACACCTGAACCCTCTCAGTCAGCAGGAGCGCCTGCAGCTGCAGGGGGCGCCAACTTGCTGTTTACAATCCAGACACTGTGATATGACAGATAATAGAAAACTTCGGTGCGGCGCAGATTTCTTTCTTTTTTATTTTTTACTCAGCACTTGTGCGCCCCTTTTGTGTCATGAAAAAATGCCGCCCTGGGCAACTGCCGTCTGCCCGTGCCTAAAACTGCTACTGCAGAGAGGACAGGAAGACAGGAAAATAAAAACCGAGAAAACAAAACAAAGTTCTTAAAACAATAAAATGTGGGTAGATTCATCCCACTACAAGTTTGTACCTGTATAAAGCAATAATTTATCAGTATGTAGTATTTATATCATTGATACAATTCAGATCACCTTCAAAACTCCATCCCATGCCCAGGGACGTATCTAAGCATTTTGGGGACCAAGACAAAATAGACCCCTGCCAGGTATTTTAAGAACTGCTATCTGTTGTTATATTAGACTTTTTATATTTGCAATAAAGTCCAAAAGTGAAGAATTTGTTATTTTTTACTTGCTTGTTCAAGCTACCTCACAGAAGTGATCTGTTGTTAAACATTAAAATAAAAAGGTAATTAAATAAAAGATAAGGAACATTCTTGAACTGTTTCTTCCTTTTCTTTATTTTTTATTATGTTTATGTATTTAGCAGACACTTTTGTCCAAAGCGACTTACAAGTGATAATCGGCATGTTGCCCTTGAGGCTAACAACAACAACAACAACAACATCAACCAATTTCCAGTCAGTCATAGGTGGCAGTGAGGCAGCATGAGGAATCATGGAGAGGAGGGAACAAGGAGTGGACAGTAGAGAGGGGGACGGGTGCAGGTGTAACAGAGTAAATGGTGTCATTCCACTTGCCATCAGTAAAACAGTTGAAAACGTCTCCGGTTTACGTGCTAACGTCTCCAGCTGCGCCTGAGGTTAGTCACTTTTAAGACGGAGCCGTTCGAGGTAGGTCGGGTTCTATCAGTGCACGTATGTGAGGAAAACTTTCAAAGTTATTTAATACTTATTTCAGTCTTTTTATTCCAACGGAGTGTGCTGTTTGATCACACAAATTCTACCAAAAGCTAGGTTTCTGACCAGCATTCCTGTGTAGACAGATTAAATGCTGGTGTCAGCAAAAACTTCGTCTCAAGACTCTTTGTACAACACAGCGCAGAGTTAATAAAGAACTGGACCAACCAGTACCAGGGCTGGTATGGTTACACTGGGAGGGTGCTAGTTTAGAAGATGCTCTCTGAAGAGCAGGATCTTCAGGAGTTTCTTGAAAGTCGAAAAGGAAGCCCCTGTTCTGGTAGTGCTTGGTAGGTCATTCCACATTTGTGGAACAATGTATCGAAAGAATCGGATCAGGACTCGGTATCGACAGATTCTCAAAATCAAATGACTCTGACTCGAGGGCAAAAAAACCTAATCAGGCCATCCCTAATAAAAACATCAACCTTTAGTTTTTTTAAACCCAAGAGAGAAGAGTGAATGAAGACAGGAGAAGAGTTGTGTTGCTGTTTGCATGTCATGACTATTAATAAGACTATAATACTAACACCCCCCCCCCCCTCCAAACTCTGACTAACTTCAACTGGCTGAAACTGGAGCACCAGAGCTTTTTTCCCCACGAAAAACTCACAAGGCATTCCTTCATACTGGAGGCCACACATTTGTTAAAAGCAAACTGACGTGCACTAGCCATTAGCTTGTCAGTCCTAAAACATCGGAACTACATTTGTCTGAACTAAGGCTGTTCAGGAAGAAATAAATTATTATTTTTAACATGAAAACATTCTTCAAAATGTGCAGAAATATTCCCGTAGAGTTGTGAAACAACACCTACAAGACGCCAGTAGATATTCCTAAGTTAACAAAGCAAATACACCAAATTATTTATCTTATTAACAAATATTAATTATTTTATTGGATTGAAGAGCTAATTTAAATGGTTTCACTCACCAGAGCTGCTCAGTTGAAATCTAAGTGGGTCCTTTATCTCTTCTGGGTGATTTCATAAATAGAAATGAGCCGAGAACATTTGTCCAAAGCAGCTCGGGTTCTCAGACCCAGTCCTGTTGGGGTTCTCAGACCCAGCTCGGGTTCTCAGCAGTGGCGGCGCCAGGGGGGCGCTATAGCTACCCCTGGATTAGTCATTGCACCCCCAAGTAAATATTATATATATATATTTTTTACAATTTAATTTTAATTTAACATGTGGATGTGATAATATTAACATACAAAACAAAAATAATAAGTAAATTATCATATAGATAGTAAAAACTTAAACCAAAACAGGAAATTGATGTTAACCTTTGACCTCATTTTCCACCAGCGAACGAGTGAAAGGTAGAGCTAGTGGTAAAATGGATCGATTTTTGTTGCCCAAATTTCCACGGGTTCAGTCAGAAACGAATGAATGTTTGGAAGTGATCTCAGACCCACAAAAACCTACGGATATGGATGAAGAGAGTCAACCCTCAACCGCCGCAGCAGTCGAGGGTTTTGCCCAAGCCCCCACAATGTGGGTGAAAAATTGAGGCCAATGTGGAAATGAAATAAATTGCAGTTCTACCCTCATCCACTAGGGGCTGGTGTCAGAAGTGAGCAAATCCTCATTGACTCCCATGTTAAAAATACCAATTTCACAGCAGAAATAAACATGTTTACAGCCTGGTACCAAAACATATTTTTGGTTTAAATGATCTAGTTTACACTCATGACAACTCTGAGGGGGGTGATTTTTTTTCTCACTCTTCTGTTTAAAGAGCAAGTCACCCCTTACAAGAAGCGTACCTCACTCCCACTTCATGTTTGAAAAATGCAACAAATGCTGTTACTAAGCAGACCGAGGGGGTGGAGCCACTAACAAATACACACACTCACGACATTGTGACATCATAATGTACCAGTTTACATCATAGCATACCTCTTAGCCAATAGCGGTGGCAGATTTAAATTCAAATGCAGTGAAGAGTTTTTACCTGACAACGGCACAACACTGAGTTTCAGCCAGAAAATTTAAATTTTAACTAAAATTCTGTTTAATTAATGAGCATCCAACCCACGTGACCACAGAGCTAGCTCCGTGGAAAGGCCTCGGTTGAGCCTCGGTCTGGCCTGGAAACTGCTCCGTCAGTTTCAGTCTCTCAACTTAGACCATTAGTTGTGCCGTTTGTGCGTTCTTTTTTGGATATTATTTGTGCAATTGTTGGACAAAATGACTTGCTGTGGTATTAATTGCACTAATAGAGCGTCCAAGGAGTCTCCACTTCATTTTTTTCTGTAAGTAAAATTATATTTATGGATTTTAGGTCACTGCCGAGCTGAGCTTAGATTTTAACATGTACTGTTTAACCATCAAATTTAAACGTAATAGGGTAAAACCCACAGCATTTAAAATAATGCTGCACTTAAGAAAATGGGTTGAAATATAACATGTTGGTGGAGCTGGGTTCCGACCATCGGAGATCTCTGTTTTCCACCCGTCCCCACCCCCACCCCCACAGCTCGGTGCATCTCTGTCTGCTGTGTGGCTGCCGGCTTGTGGAGCTCTCGGGAGACCTCTGTGTTCCACTCGGTTTTACCCACCTGTCAGCCCGGCGTATCTCTGACTCAGAAGCTCTGGTGTTGTGCACAGTTAACTCTGGTTGTAGCTAGGTTGCTACCTCAGTTAGCTTAGCTCCCACCTCTGCGTTAGCTTTGGGTTAGCTTCAGGTTAGCTTGTAGCTAGTTCGAACCGGTGTCGGTACAAGATGTGCTTGGGTGCAAAATTGGCTCGGGGTCCGTCGACTGCCGATGACGTCTCAGTAGTTGATTGGCTGAACATGAACCTTACGGAATTATGTAATCACGTTACGTTATTATCACGTTACGTTGGTACAGGCAAATCTTTCTGTTGGAAAGATGGACAACTTTTACAAAGAAATCCATCATTACCTCTTTGAAAATACACTTTTAGCATAGAGCTGCATGTATATTAGGGCTGAACGATTAACTGCATGTGCAATTAAATTGCAATGTGACAAATGGAGATTTTCTAATCGCAAAGGCTGCAATTTGGCAGCGAGTGGTTAGCGCAATGCTAATATACATGGAAAAACCCATAGGAATGCTAATGCTAATATCGCAGATTACATTATTACAAATTATAAATTAGAAACGTGTCAAATGATTACATTTGGAGTCTAATAGAAAGTAATACTACCATCAATCAAATAAGTACAGACAGGTATTTTAGTAAAGCCAGAACACTTTTAACTCCAGAGTTTTGGCTAGCTGCTATGAGTGTAACTGAACTACGCATGGACAAGACGTCAAAAACTCTAAACACAAATACTTCAATAAACGGGACACACTTCTTTCCTGCAAATACAATTTCACAGGTGTTGCTAATACCTATGATCCTTCAAGGGATGTGCTCAAAGAGGAGTTCAACATTATGAATAAAATATAGTGTTTTATTTTACAAATACCATTATAAACACAAACTTATGTCTTAAGAAACATTATATTAATAACGAAACTGCTAAATTATTTCCAACAGTATAGATGTGTAGTGTATTTTGTCCGAGTGAGTTTGCCGTACTTTGACGTCATCGGCAGTCAAAGGACCCCAAGCCAATTTTGCTCCCGAGCAGATCCTGTACCGACACCGGGTGTCATCAGTTGATCCCAGGCTTACAGCCCCCACCCGCAGCTCCACCTCTCTTCCCTTATGTGGAATTGTCTGGACTTGATGGAGCCTGTGACACGGTCAAAATGGCGGTGGTGGCCACCTCCCATTTTAGCTCAAAAACGTGTTATTGGAGTCTATGGAAACCCATTGTCCAATATTTATATGTCGATGGTTTTGCCGCAGGAAATGCTAAGCTTGCAACACTATAGATGGTTTTCTGTGTGGCTGTATGTGTTTATGATTTCATGGAATAGTCAGTGATTGTTCACATGTTTATGATGTATATTAATGATTGTTTCAGGTGTTGTTGAGGTTTTGTGCACGCATGTGTATCTGCTAGTTTAGAAGGTGTTTTAGAGAACAATAGGTACGCATGACCACTTCCTTCATAGCACCCTCAATAAAAAGACTAGTTCATTTATAGCACCTGCAGAAAAACATTTCTGGAGCCGCCACTGGTTCTCAGACCCAGTCCCATCCAGAACCGCACCAGCAGAACCCGTGAAAAGGGCTAAAGCCGGAGCGGCTAGCTGGAAAAGCTACAAAAGTGTGGTTATCGCTCCATGTTAGACCAGTGAAGTCCACCTTAGTTCAGGAAAACTCACCGTTTCCACCTGCCACTAATTACAGAGCTAATGAAGACAGCAGATCTATAGCAGTGCAAATTCTGCCCAGAGACCAGCGTAGGAACATTCTGATTGGTTCATTTTCCTTTTAACAGAAAACTGTTAGAAGATTAGTTCCTCGTGCAAAACACAGAAATACACTCCTAGACATGGAAGCTAGAATGTTTTAAATGTATAAAAAAAATTTAAAATTAATCTGTCCATCCACAATCTTAGTCCAGATCTGTTTTTCATTAACCCTGAACCCTGATTCAAATGTCTGTTTTTAATACCTTGGTTTATATTTAAATTATGACCAATGCATTTTAGTTTCCCATTTGTTCAGTTCCCATTGTGGATTTTTAAATAGAAGCTACCAACAGTTTTATCTACATCTCTGTGGGGTTTGTGCTTATAAAGCTCTTATTTTGAAGGAACAGCTATAAAGACCCTATGAGACCTGTTAACTGCCACTATTACTGGATTGTGGAGCACATAGAGAGAGAAACGACCTCAGATCTCTATAAGAACTATATAAAAATGCCTCGCTGTCTGATCTGAAAGTATTTTATTTTCTCATTGGAGTAAAACAGACGAAGCGAAAGGATAAACCGAGTAACTCTGGGTGCTCTTGGGTCGATGGTATTGCTCGTCTTCAGCTGGATTTTTCTGATGATAGAGACACAGCTGCTTTCTGAGAAACTCAAATACTAGAATTAATATTTATAGCTGCACTTGTTGCATGTGTTATTTAACCCACCCATCAGTGTGTGAATGTGTGTGTGAATGGGTGAATGATACACTGTAGTGTAAAGCGCTTTGGAGTCCTTACTCTGAGAGGCGCTATACAAGTGCAGGTCATTTATCATTCACATGGAATCCTGCAGGAAAAACAACAAAAAGAGCTCAAAGCAGAAACAGTTGGAGCTCCTGGTTCAAATTGTCTTCTTTCATGTTTTAATTCTAACTTTTTATGGTTTTGGTTTTCTTCTAACCATCAGTTATTCTCCACAATAATCTACAATTCATAGAAAGACCAAGCGGGGGTTTCACGAAGGGTCAAGTCCCTCATTAGGCATCAGATCAGCATCACAGCACAGCCAGGACATCCTTTAGTTCAGGCATGGGGAACCCTGGCCCTCGAGGGCCGGCATCCTGCATGCCTTTGCTCCAACACTTCTGATTCACTGGTTGATTCACCTGTTCAGCAGCTCATCAGGCTCTGCAAAAGCCTGTTAATCACCTGCTGATTGAAATCAGATGTGTTGAAGCAGGGTTGAAACTAAAATATGCTGGATAGCGACCCTCCATGGACCAGGGTTCCCCACCCCTGCTTAGCGACAGTTGAGCTCCACAGCTAACTTGTAACATACCAACCAGCTAATAAATGAAATTAAAGCAACGATGAGTTGCTGACGCGAGAGAATCTAGTTGTTTCACGTGCCCCACAGCTCAGACTTCTCATCCTTTTCTCATTTTAAAAACGCAATAAAAGTCTGAATATTCCAGCGACAAAGTGTTCATAAAGCTGTGAAGATAATTAACTTCCTGCCTTCTTGCTCCAATTCTTCTTACTGCCATTAATATCCAAAAAGCAGATAAAGCCCCAAAAGAGGAGAAACTAAGATAAATAATCTCACTTTTTACTTTTTGTTTTCCTGCTCCACAGCTTCCTGTTCTACATCTGAATAAACCAAAAGTGTTTGTGGAGTAGTTATGTATTCAAACCGGGTTGTTTCATAAAACAAGCATATTTATCATCCCTAAAGGGGAGGGGGGGGGGGGGTAAAACAACAGCACTTCTCTAAATATCAGGCCGGTGCAGCTTAAAAACATCTTCATTCTACAATAACATGTTTATTGTGAAGAACTACCCAAACAAAGAATGTGTGTGTGTGTGTGTGTGTGTGTGTGTGTGTGTGTGTGTGTGTGTGTGTGTGTGTGTGTGTGTGTGTGTGTGTGTGTGTGTGTGTGTGAGAGAGAGAGTAAATCAGACCATAGCCCATTAAAATAAAGCAAGCCATAGAATAATAAAATAAAAAATACAAGCAACAGCAAATAGAGGCAACAATATATCCTGTTAAAAACAGATGGAAAGAAATAACTTAATTCAATAACCCTTCTTTGCAGATTAGCAATATTTGCAACGTATATTTCTACATCTGGCGGCCCTCTATCTCTTTAAAAGGATGAGTCCCTTCCTCAAACATCTGCTCATGGATTTCTGCACAAGTCTTCTGCCTCCGTGTGGACGTTTAAGATACTGCAGGAGATAAATGCCAATAATATTTATTTCAGTTGTATTGATGTGAATTTACTGAATAAAATCTTTATATTATTGTTTTATCGCCATTAGCTTATGACTTTAATGAAAGTAAATTAAACTCATCCATGCTAAGAGTGCACCACACGAGGAAAACAAAGCGTCTTAAATAACAAAAGTGTCTGAACCACGGTGGAACGTTTAGGAAGACTAATTCAAAGCAAAGTGGAATGTAAACACAGGTTTGTCTAAAAATAAACTAAATGAATTTTAATATCATTATGCTTCTGTTTGATGTGTTAATGAGGAAACGTTTCCTGTTTTGCTTCATTTAAATGTGAACTGATGTGTTTAGAATATTAAAAATAAGAAAGCTCAGAAGCTGGGGGGGGGGGGGGGGGTATTTCCTCCCCTCCTGCCTCCATCTAATTAAACACAACACCTCTGACGTATGAAAAACTGCAGATCGACTGTGGGAAAACGAACGAGCTGAAAGGACAGCTGAGTGCTTAGACGGAGAGTTTTCTGTCACGGCCGAGGAGAGCCGGTCCTTCAGACCATCAGGGAGGACGTGTCAGCGCCCGTTAATGTCGGCTAGCTTGTCGACTCTGCGGGGTTGTTGGCGAGGCGCCTGCCAAGTGGAAGCTTGACCTCATCTAAAGGGGATCTTGTGGGGTCATTAGCTGAAATAATTGATTATTTATAGTCAGATCAGAGATGCCCTTGATAGCCAGCAGCGGGCTGGACGATTGCACAGCTGGCCGGTAGCAGTGTATAAATCAAACCCTGTTTCTTTTTTCCTATTCAAGAAAGGAGCGCTGAGCTGAATGAAGAAGCAGGAGGTGGTGTTAATAATGCAAACAGACGTGCATTAGGAGGAGGGGGCTGAGACTGCTGATGTTTGTCAGACATGCAAACAACTCAAATTAGCATAAAATATATTTACAATGACATCAAATTGTAGAAAAGCACACTGTGGGCTCCAACGACAACTAAGGGATTTCCACGTTTTTCTTCATGTACAAGGACATGGACGTCACTAGGATTGAGATATAGGGGGGGCTTAGCCCCAGGAGCTTGACCTCGAACGTTTTTTGTCACACCCTGCAAAAACTTTGTCAATTAATTCATTATCTGAAGAACATTTAACAAAACCTATTATTTTATCACTTTCTTTTCCTTTCCTACTTTTGTGCATTTTCTCTCTTCTTTTCATAAAAAAATAACACTTAATCAGTTCATTAGTGGGGTCTATGTTGAAGATAGATTTTATGTAAGTCCATTAAAAATTAGATATGTTATATTTCCAAATAAAGCTATTCATTTCAGTCTACTGCACTTAACAGGGGGAAATGTTGTAGTCATTTATTTGTTTAATTAAAACTTGTTTAATTATAACTGTTACTGAAATGTGACAATAAAGAACAAATGAATAATTGTAAAACTTTTTTTCTGCCAAATGAGTGTGCAGTAGACAGTTTTAATATATGAATAACACTGCTATGATATGGAATAAAGGAGTATGTAATTAACAATTACAAGACAAAATAACAGTATATATAAAAATATCCAGCAAGTAGTAGAACTTATAATACAGAAAGTCAACTATACAGATACAACTTGACATAAGGTTGCAGGCCACATGATAATTATAGTTATTTTTTTCTCAAGTTCTCTTACCTGTTCACTCCTAAATAGAAAACTGTTCAATTTTGCTTGGGAACTTTGTGCTCAGGTAAATGCTCATAACGGTGCGCTCGCCCCTGTTTTCTCTGTAGATCACTGACCTTGACCATGCAGATCTCCTCAGCATCAACCACCTGGTCTCTCTCCTGTTCCTCACTCACTCTCTTAAAAAAATCTTAGTATATCCATCTAGCCAACACATTGAAAAACATTTTCAATTTCTAATGCCAAAAAAAATGCTACTATGCCATTTAGTTTTCACTCACAATAATTGAAACAGCCATTGGTGGATAAATGGGACAGAATATGGACAACTGTTAGCCTAATATAGCCTATGTTTGGTTGCTCATGATGATGGCATTTTCCATAACATCACATCGAGCTGCCAAAATTTATGTTAAAGTTAGACGGGTACAACATCTCCTTTCTTTACCATAGGTAAACATAGGAAATATTAAGCAATTGACAACCCACATGGAAAGAATTCATATAAACATATAGGTTTTAATACATGTTTTGATATAGCTTTTAAATATATGTGACATATATAAAACTGGCTGTTTATTATAGATACATATATGTACCTATAATATAATATACATATATATATATATATATATATATATATATATATATTATAGAAAAAATATATAATATAGAAAAATGGTCAATAATATACATTCGGCCAGATTCTGATTCAGGTTTTTAGTGTGGAGTGATTTTTGTGCCACCAACTGGAGCGTGCAGTGATCATTCTGCAAGAGCACAACGTCGTATGCAGCCCTCTCTCTGCATGCTCAACTCCGTCTCTGCCTGCACAAATCTCCCTGCTGTTGCTCAATTTGCAATTTACAAAGCAATGTAGCCTCTCCGTCAGCCAATCAGAGAGCTCTCCATTATGCAATCAAAGCATGTCCAGGAAATACTGGCAGGAAAATTGCACTTTTTCAGATAAAGAGGACTTTATATAATTATATTTAATTAGGTTGATTGACCCTCCTCTTTTCCTGGGACATTTCCACTGTTCACTTCCTTTTACACATCAAGGGATCATTTATGTCTAACCAAACAGAGAAGAAACACTTTATATGTTGAAATTAAAAGTCATTTTTAACTGAAAAGAGTGCAATTTAACAGTTTTAGGAATAGGCAAAGTGTCTTTTCTGGAAGTCAAATATGGTCACCCTAATCATGACACATGAATTACAACAACTTATTTTGCAGGCAGTGGATGGTGACTGGTAGCTAACCAGCAGCAGAAAGCAGTTCAATAAGCTGTTAAATTGGTGTTTTTCTGTAAAGCAGTATTTCCTGGACATGCTTTGATTGGATAAAACAGAGCTGTCTGTGATTGACTGGTGGAGAGGCTACTTGTTGAGGAGAGCAGGGAGAGATTTGCATGTGCAGAATTGATCCCATAGAGAGGGCTGCAGCTGCTGCACACAAGCGCAGAGCAGGTTCTGTTTGTGCAGACTCATTACTGTACGCTCAAGTTGGTGGCACTGTCACTCAATGAACTGGCTTACCCATTAATCATGTCGCTTCAGGGGAGTTTTCCGACCATTTTACTTGACATCAAAGCTTTTCATTATGGTTTGCGGCATGTAAACATGCTAGCGGAGTTAGCATTAGCATGTCGGTGCTGTAGCATTTTCCACTCTCGTCTGAACTATAACCTTGAAATGTTAACGGTGTGCTGCTGTTGCTGTCGTCTTACCCTAATGTGATGTTGAGTGACTTACATGAGCGCTGAGCAGGGTTTGCTCATCGATATAAAGGTTTTTCTGTATCGACCCGCCCCCTGACTTGTCAACAAAGCTGCGGGCTTAAGGAAGTAGAGGAAGTTCTTTCTTGATACTTCCTGTGTGCGACGGTGTAGTTCTATATTCATTAATTATTATTTCTGTTTCAGACTAAAAAACTCATGTACCAACTACACGTGTTGTGAGTGTGTTCAGCATGTAGATGTGAACAAATAAAAAAAAGTTAACTGAAAAAAATAAAATAAACCAAAATGATAGGGGGGCTTGTGATTATTTTCTAAAACGGACCTAACGACGTCAGCGTACAAGGAGCTTTAAAAGTGCAGCGAGAGCTTTGTCGATGTTTGGGTTGAGACAGGGGCGTGTCCAGGGAGTGGCCTGGGGTAGCACATGCCACCCTTGGAATCTGATTGGCCACCCAGGTGTCACCACACTGAATTTCCTTTAAACAGGCTTTTCATTGTCCACAAAAGGCTTGAGGTAAAACAAAAAAGCATAACCAATGGTGCCACATACTGTATGTACAAATAGTGCCTCACCTGGGCCACCCCATTTTAAAACATCTGGACATGCCACTGGGTTGAGAACCAAACCGCAGAACCAAACAGGAACACATAGAAAAAACCTGAAAACCCCAAACTGGGCCTCACAGAACAAACTCCTCGTCACAGAGAAAAGAAGAGGACAACAGGAGCTAAATCCTGAATATGGCAGCACTGCCGGATTCATCGTTTACCTTGATGCTGATTTCATGACTGGGAGGTCCACGACTTGGACAGAAAAGACTGAAAAGAGGAACATTTTAAGTTTTAACCCTAACCCTTCAACCAAGGGACAAACTCTGGCTGCCAAAAGCGAACTGGGTGATGGGACGCGTGACGCGGCCAAGATGGCGGTGGTGGGAACCGCCCACTGGGTGACTGTTTGTCTCATGAGCTTGGAGCCCCACCCCCTTCAATGTAAAAGAAAAGGACAACCTAAAATATTTCCTGTTTTTATAGATTCTTCTAGTTCTAACCTTTTCTCATTTAGGTTTATTTACTAAACTGGTGTTTAAGTGAAACATACTTCTCCAGGTGAGTGGCCGGGACTTTCAGCTCCTCCTACTGACGTTGGTTGCGTTAAAACACCATAGAGGCGCTGGCATGGGGGTCATTTTGGCTAAACGCTTTGGAGGATTGCGCGGATGCTTTTTAGATCTTCATATATTTTGATGGTTTGTTTACACGGAGGGGGCAGGAACTAACCTCGACCGGACAAGTCTACTTTAGTTTCTCTTGAAATGTTGCAATTAGCCTACTGACCTCTAGATGGGCACTTCTACCCAAACGCTAGACCTTTAATGTGCGCTGATTCAGATTGGAGGGATTTGAGCATCAGTTTAAATGCAGAACTCCTCGGTTTACACCCTGAGATCAGCTGTGTTTCACTGGTATTTTCAGTGCTTCTGTGCTGAAGATATTTTTAACACTTCAGGAGGGTACTTTCAGTCTGTCCATGTTGCACATCAACACTTTATGTTTCTGAAGGACAAAATCTGCCGTCACCTTCAATCTCTGAAAGGAGCCAAACTTTGATGTAAATGATCTGAGAAAATGAGCGCCCTGGCCTCCTGTCAGCTGGTGTCACTCAGCAAACCATCATGGAGGAGGAACCAGCGAGGACAAAGTGGACAGGAGGCATCGCTCCATCTCTGGCCGCAGCGTGATTTTAAACGACGCCATTAAACCGGCTTGTAATGCTCATTTCATCTAGGCCCACACGTACGCAGAAATGATGACTTCCTGCAGCGTGAGCAGGCTGGACGCTTGCAGCTGGTGACGGCAGCCGGTGGGGGAGCGGAGGATTAATGCAGATGGACAGAGGGAGCCTTATTAGGGGGGAAGAGACAGCCTGTTCCAGCCTATCGTAGGTGAGGACCCCGCCAACAGCAGGATGTGGTTTATGTCGGGTCAGTTTATTTCAGACACAATGAATAAAACATCAGTATCTTTGCACCGCAGGGCTGAGCTGGAGCTGATCAGGCCAGGGCCAGACCCAATGTCAGAGTGTCGGTAAAATCGAGTCGATAGCAGGGAGTCACCGGTGCTGACGGGTCTACAGACCCGCCGACGGGTCACGGCTGGTTGGGTCGCTCTGTTTATTCATCCGACTCTGGCTGCAACTAACCACTTACGTCTTCGTCAAGAGTTCAGATCATTTGTTCAGTTCACAGAGAAACATCTGGAATCCACTGATGTGTCCAGATCTAGCCGAGTTTGGTTTTTGAGTCGATTTGCAGTAAAAGGTTCAGCTTTTAATTTTTTTTATCAGTTTATTGCTTTAACGCATCAGTTTTCTTACATTTAACCCAATTTTAAGAAAATTATCAAAAAAAATTCTATTCAACTAAATCTCATCAGCATCCAACAGGAACGCTCGACTGCGATGGAGGACTTCTGTCGAGGGCGGTGAGGATGAAATTAAAAACATGAGATTTAAGTTGAACACTCAGGAGAAAACCCGTCTAAAGTAAGGAAATCCAAGGACAGCCCGTCTAATACACTCCAGCCAGGAGTTCTGGAAGGGGGTCCATTTATTGTCTTTAACTGCCGGTTCTTGGTGTATTTTTACAGATTAAACAATAAATAATCAGGCATTTACTGAAAAAGGCTCCATCTGTTGGCTACTTTTGTGAGTCAGAACTTTACGCCATTGAGATGAAACAGGAACCAGAAACACGTCCAAAGCAAACGGAAGTGGAGATACCCAGACTGGACTAGGACTGGGCGATATGACGATTTTAGACCGTTTTACGATCTACACATCTGACGGTCTGTCATTTTTGAGAGACCTTTTTATCACGATTCACAGCTCTGCTGTTGAATTTCTGCCTCTGAATGAAAAGGGAACTTACCCCAGGCGAATGACACGCCTTTGTTTGACCCTTAACCAATCAGAGTGAGTCATAGTAATATATTAGTGCCCCGCTTGTTTTCATTTGTGTGTGAACAAACATGGCTTCGCCGCGGCTGAGCGACAACGAGGTTTTCGTTCCGAAGAGGAACGCAGGGTTTCCTTAGCGCGCGGCGCTAACAACTTAGTGACGTGACATGTCTCGGAGAAAGCGTAAAAACACGTTGGACGCTTCTTCTGAAGCAGGAAAATAACACCGCTTCTTAAGCAGAGCACGACGTCGCCTCGGCTCGTCCACCCTCTGCCGAGCCGGTGTCGGTACCGGACTGAGCTCGGTCACTGGGTCGATGGAGCTGCCCCGTGACTGCCTGATGGAAAACCAGCGGGCCGGGTTTCATCAGACTCGTAGTTTCTTGTTTTTGCTGGGACCCCCTGTATTTTACCGCTCCCTCCTGCAGTCTTCCCCCATTAACATTTAAAATGATTCTGTAAACTCCGTGATCAATA